>NW_027137392.1:0-20990 GCF_040869045.1 Eurosta solidaginis | reverse complement strand
TTGTTATATCGGCCTACTGATTTTAAGATCGCGGGTTCGAATCGAGCTCAAGGCCTAACAATAATTTTTTATCATTATTATTGTTATGATAAATTTTTTCTTAATTGAAAAAATTTTTAAATTAGAATAGAAGAAAGAAAAAATTTTAGACAACTGCCAAAGCTCGTTGTATAGATCCATTTCGGGAACTGCTAAATTCCTTCATCGGCAACGTTTAGGCGCCGCTGCTATAACCATTCAGCTATCACAGCGGTTTTTTGTTTGTCTTCATTAATCCTACTTCTATTCTGTTTCGTGCCAATTGATATTCACAACACTGCGACATCTGTTGCAGAATGGCTGTGAAAATTGGACTTATTTGTTGGCAATGCCGCCATAGTGTCATAATTTATTGACACTTTTTTTCCCCGTGCTCTGGGATGTATTAACAATTTTTGTTGTTATATCGGCCTACTGATTTTAAGATCGCGGGTTCGAATCGAGCTCAAGGCCTAACAATAATTTTTTATCATTATTATTGTTATGATAAATTTTTTCTTAATTGAAAAAATTTTTAAATTAGAATAGAAGAAAGAAAAAATTTTAGACAACTGCCAAAGCTCGTTGTATAGATCCATTTCGGGAACTGCTAAATTCCTTCATCGGCAACGTTTAGGCGACGCTGCTATAACCATTCAGCTATCACAGCGGTTTTTTGTTTGTCTTCATTAATCCTACTTCTATTCTGTTTCGTGCCAATTGATATTCACAACACTGCGACATCTGTTGCAGAATGGCTGTGAAAATTGGACTTGTTTGTTGGCATTGACACTATGGCGGCATTGCCAACAAACAAGTCCAATTTTCACAGCCATTCTGCAACAGATGTCGCAGTGTTGTGAATATCAATTGGCACGAAACAGAATAGAAGTAGGATTAATGAAGACAAACAAAAAACCGCTGTGATAGCTGAATGGTTATAGCAGCGGCGCCTAAACGTTGCCGGTGAAGGAATTTAGCAGTTCCCGAAATGGATCTATACAACGAGCTTTGGCAGTTGTCTAAAATTTTTTCTTTCTTCTATTCTAATTTAAAAATTTTTTCAATTAAGAAAAAATTTATCATAACAATAATAATGATAAAAAATTATTGTTAGGCCTTGAGCTCGATTCGAACCCGCGATCTTAAAATCAGTAGGCCGATATAACAACAAAAATTGTTAATACATCCCAGAGCACGGGGAAAAAAAGTGTCAATAAATTATGACACTATGGCGGCATTGCCAACAAACAAGTCCAATTTTCACAGCCATTCTGCAACAGATGTCGCAGTGTTGTGAATATCAATTGGCACGAAACAGAATAGAAGTAGGATTAATGAAGACAAACAAAAAACCGCTGTGATAGCTGAATGGTTATAGCAGCGGCGCCTAAACGTTGCCGATGAAGGAATTTAGCAGTTCCCGAAATGGATCTATACAACGAGCTTTGGCAGTTGTCTAAAATTTTTTCTTTCTTCTATTCTAATTTAAAAATTTTTTCAATTAAGAAAAAATTTATCATAACAATAATAATGATAAAAAATTATTGTTAGGCCTTGAGCTCGATTCGAACCCGCGATCTTAAAATCAGTAGGCCGATATAACAACAAAAATTGTTAATACATCCCAGAGCACGGGGAAAAAAAGTGTCAATAAATTATGACACTATGGCGGCATTGCCAACAAACAAGTCCAATTTTCACAGCCATTCTGCAACAGATGTCGCAGTGTTGTGAATATCAATTGGCACGAAACAGAATAGAAGTAGGATTAATGAAGACAAACAAAAAACCGCTGTGATAGCTGAATGGTTATAGCAGCGGCGCCTAAACGTTGCCGATGAAGGAATTTAGCAGTTCCCGAAATGGATCTATACAACGAGCTTTGGCAGTTGTCTAAAATTTTTTCTTTCTTCTATTCTAATTTAAAAATTTTTTCAATTAAGAAAAAATTTATCATAACAATAATAATGATAAAAAATTATTGTTAGGCCTTGAGCTCGATTCGAACCCGCGATCTTAAAATCAGTAGGCCGATATAACAACAAAAATTGTTAATACATCCCAGAGCACGGGGAAAAAAAGTGTCAATAAATTATGACACTATGGCGGCATTGCCAACAAACAAGTCCAATTTTCACAGCCATTCTGCAACAGATGTCGCAGTGTTGTGAATATCAATTGGCACGAAACAGAATAGAAGTAGGATTAATGAAGACAAACAAAAAACCGCTGTGATAGCTGAATGGTTATAGCAGCGGCGCCTAAACGTTGCCGATGAAGGAATTTAGCAGTTCCCGAAATGGATCTATACAACGAGCTTTGGCAGTTGTCTAAAATTTTTTCTTTCTTCTATTCTAATTTAAAAATTTTTTCAATTAAGAAAAAATTTATCATAACAATAATAATGATAAAAAATTATTGTTAGGCCTTGAGCTCGATTCGAACCCGCGATCTTAAAATCAGTAGGCCGATATAACAACAAAAATTGTTAATACATCCCAGAGCACGGGGAAAAAAAGTGTCAATAAATTATGACACTATGGCGGCATTGCCAACAAACAAGTCCAATTTTCACAGCCATTCTGCAACAGATGTCGCAGTGTTGTGAATATCAATTGGCACGAAACAGAATAGAAGTAGGATTAATGAAGACAAACAAAAAACCGCTGTGATAGCTGAATGGTTATAGCAGCGGCGCCTAAACGTTGCCGATGAAGGAATTTAGCAGTTCCCGAAATGGATCTATACAACGAGCTTTGGCAGTTGTCTAAAATTTTTTCTTTCTTCTATTCTAATTTAAAAATTTTTTCAATTAAGAAAAAATTTATCATAACAATAATAATGATAAAAAATTATTGTTAGGCCTTGAGCTCGATTCGAACCCGCGATCTTAAAATCAGTAGGCCGATATAACAACAAAAATTGTTAATACATCCCAGAGCACGGGGAAAAAAAGTGTCAATAAATTATGACACTATGGCGGCATTGCCAACAAACAAGTCCAATTTTCACAGCCATTCTGCAACAGATGTCGCAGTGTTGTGAATATCAATTGGCACGAAACAGAATAGAAGTAGGATTAATGAAGACAAACAAAAAACCGCTGTGATAGCTGAATGGTTATAGCAGCGGCGCCTAAACGTTGCCGATGAAGGAATTTAGCAGTTCCCGAAATGGATCTATACAACGAGCTTTGGCAGTTGTCTAAAATTTTTTCTTTCTTCTATTCTAATTTAAAAATTTTTTCAATTAAGAAAAAATTTATCATAACAATAATAATGATAAAAAATTATTGTTAGGCCTTGAGCTCGATTCGAACCCGCGATCTTAAAATCAGTAGGCCGATATAACAACAAAAATTGTTAATACATCCCAGAGCACGGGGAAAAAAAGTGTCAATAAATTATGACACTATGGCGGCATTGCCAACAAACAAGTCCAATTTTCACAGCCATTCTGCAACAGATGTCGCAGTGTTGTGAATATCAATTGGCACGAAACAGAATAGAAGTAGGATTAATGAAGACAAACAAAAAACCGCTGTGATAGCTGAATGGTTATAGCAGCGGCGCCTAAACGTTGCCGATGAAGGAATTTAGCAGTTCCCGAAATGGATCTATACAACGAGCTTTGGCAGTTGTCTAAAATTTTTTCTTTCTTCTATTCTAATTTAAAAATTTTTTCAATTAAGAAAAAATTTATCATAACAATAATAATGATAAAAAATTATTGTTAGGCCTTGAGCTCGATTCGAACCCGCGATCTTAAAATCAGTAGGCCGATATAACAACAAAAATTGTTAATACATCCCAGAGCACGGGGAAAAAAAGTGTCAATAAATTAAGACACTATGGCGGCATTGCCAACAAACAAGTCCAATTTTCACAGCCATTCTGCAACAGATGTCGCAGTGTTGTGAATATCAATTGGCACGAAACAGAATAGAAGTAGGATTAATGAAGACAAACAAAAAACCGCTGTGATAGCTGAATGGTTATAGCAGCGGCGCCTAAACGTTGCCGATGAAGGAATTTAGCAGTTCCCGAAATGGATCTATACAACGAGCTTTGGCAGTTGTCTAAAATTTTTTCTTTCTTCTATTCTAATTTAAAAATTTTTTCAATTAAGAAAAAATTTATCATAACAATAATAATGATAAAAAATTATTGTTAGGCCTTGAGCTCGATTCGAACCCGCGATCTTAAAATCAGTAGGCCGATATAACAACAAAAATTGTTAATACATCCCAGAGCACGGGGAAAAAAAGTGTCAATAAATTATGACACTATGGCGGCATTGCCAACAAACAAGTCCAATTTTCACAGCCATTCTGCAACAGATGTCGCAGTGTTGTGAATATCAATTGGCACGAAACAGAATAGAAGTAGGATTAATGAAGACAAACAAAAAACCGCTGTGATAGCTGAATGGTTATAGCAGCGGCGCCTAAACGTTGCCGATGAAGGAATTTAGCAGTTCCCGAAATGGATCTATACAACGAGCTTTGGCAGTTGTCTAAAATTTTTTCTTTCTTCTATTCTAATTTAAAAATTTTTTCAATTAAGAAAAAATTTATCATAACAATAATAATGATAAAAAATTATTGTTAGGCCTTGAGCTCGATTCGAACCCGCGATCTTAAAATCAGTAGGCCGATATAACAACAAAAATTGTTAATACATCCCAGAGCACGGGGAAAAAAAGTGTCAATAAATTATGACACTATGGCGGCATTGCCAACAAACAAGTCCAATTTTCACAGCCATTCTGCAACAGATGTCGCAGTGTTGTGAATATCAATTGGCACGAAACAGAATAGAAGTAGGATTAATGAAGACAAACAAAAAACCGCTGTGATAGCTGAATGGTTATAGCAGCGGCGCCTAAACGTTGCCGATGAAGGAATTTAGCAGTTCCCGAAATGGATCTATACAACGAGCTTTGGCAGTTGTCTAAAATTTTTTCTTTCTTCTATTCTAATTTAAAAATTTTTTCAATTAAGAAAAAATTTATCATAACAATAATAATGATAAAAAATTATTGTTAGGCCTTGAGCTCGATTCGAACCCGCGATCTTAAAATCAGTAGGCCGATATAACAACAAAAATTATTTTATTTTATTTTGTAGTATTTTCTTTTTTATTTATACATATACGTTTATAGCAGCGGCAAACAAAGTTAAGTACGCAGTGAATCTGAGCAGTATTCGTAAAACTGGTTTCTCTAATCATCAGTAATTGATGCGCCGTGAAAAATGACGCACGTTCAGTCAAGCAAAGATTTTGTACAAAGTCATTACGAAACTTCGTGAACTTAAAATTATATAAGATTTTTATAAAGTGTTTGAAATACTGTGTTATTGTAATGTAAAATAACAGCGGTTTATTAACAGGGAGTGAAAAGTTTCTAATATGTTTATGTATAAAAGAAATTTGATGTGTATAATCTGTTATATTTCAACAAGTATGTGCTAAAGGTAGAACAAAAAAATATATGCACGTGGGCGAACTGTATGTATGTATGTGCATATGTATATACAGAGCTGCACCTTTTTTAATAGTGCATTGGCTGTATGCTTCTTTGCAAACGAGAACGTGCGTGCCTTAAATGTGCGTATGAATGTTTTGAAACCGCAAGGAAAATAAAGGTTTAAATTTTAGAAAAATTTAAGAACGGCAAGACTTCAAGCAATGCAAAAATAAAGGCTTAGGTAAGTAGTTAATTTTAAAAACAACTTTTGTTTTTATCAGAGATTGCATATAACGACCAATCAAAATTTATTTTTTTATTTTTTTTACTACCTTTATATTAAGTCCCTTTCATGTTTGTCCCCTCATTTCCATACGAATTTTTGACCCACGGAAAAGTCTTTTTCGGTAACTTCCATTTAAGCTAGACACTTGATACTTAGAACATAGTTCAGATCTGGGGACATTACATTGCAAGTGAAAAAAAAATCCGCTAGGTGGCGCACGGATTGAGATATACAGAAAATTTATTTTAAAATGCAAATTTTGGGATCGACTTTTAACAAACTTCTCGGTTATCCAGAGACTTGAAACTTAGCATATAGTTTGCGAGTCGATGGCACTACAATTCGTGGAAAACAAAATGCCGCCAGCTGGACGACGAATCGAGATAAACAAAAATCCCTGAAAATCCCTGAAAAAACGCAGTGAATTTTGCAATCGATTTTTGAGTAACTTCCCGTTGGGCTGGAGATATGAAACTTGAGCCGTAAGTCAGAACCCGGTGACAATGCAAATTTTATCAAAAAAAACTTCGCTAGCTGGCGCATGGATCGATATATTAGGAAAATTAAATTTAATTTGGAAATCTTTCAATCCATTTATAACTAACTTTCCGGTTATCTAGAGACTTGTAACTTAGCACATAGTTCGAGACCCAGCGACATTACAATCTACGGAAAACAAAATTCCGCTAGGTGGCGCACTAAGGAGATACTACAAATCCTTGAAAAATGAGGGGAATCTAGCAATCGATTTTTGAGTAACTTCCCGGTGAGCTGGAGATATGAACCTTGAGCCGTAAGTCAGAACACATTGACAATGCCATATTTGATCAAAAAAACATGCGCTAGGTGGCACGCGGATCGAGATTGTAAGAAAACAAATTTTAATTTGCGAATCTTTCAATCCATTTTTGACCAATTTCCCGGTTACCTAGAGACTTGTAGCTTAGCAAATAGTTCGAGACCCGGTGACAACTCGGTGAAAGGGTAATGTTTGATCAAAAAATTTGAGCTATGTAACGCGCAAGTCGAACTATTAAAAAGATTAGGCCATACCTTCATGGCTAGCCTCCTGAGTGTTGCAGGAGTTGTAGAGTTCCACCACGTTGAAGGCTCAACTCAATGCACGTCCTTGCATACTTTTAGGCGTACGCGACTTTCACCATTTTTATAAAGGTAGTCCTTAGCATTTTTTTATCATCTTATCTTTTTTTTTAATTTTTTCTCATTATGAAACTCTTTAGTATCATTTATTGCTTCCTTAAAACCCTTATTTTGCGAACGGAATTAGTTTCAGGAATGATAAACTTCTCGTCTGCTCTGCTACAATAACCATAATGTAACTTTAACAATAGGTTATTATAAGAGTCTGCAAATAATTGCTATTCTCCAAAATTTTAATCAGAAAAATCATGCTGTGTCTCGGTCGTATATTTTTGAAGCTATGTAGGGACAGTTTCCAGGACCAATATTAGATCATTTCTGGACTGCTTAGATTTTGGGATCATTTAAAACCTTTTCTATTGTAATGTTGGGATCAATTCGGGGTTATATTTGGTTCAATTTCGATATCAATTTTGGAATGTATTAGGAACCGTTTCGAGATTATTTCGGTATAGTTTCGGAACTACTATGAAATCACTAAAGAATAATATTGGAATAATTCGTGTGCTATTTCGAAATAAATACGATTTTGTTATTGACTTTTTCGGGATCAGTATCGTACTACTGTCATTTGGAAAGGTTCGGAAAAAGTAATTTATGAATTCTTAATAATTATGCACCTTGTGTTACTTTCGAGTTGCTGAATGACGAATAAATACCTCTTGTATTCAGTTTAGCAAAATTTTCCTATTAACAACACACTATGGTAGTAATAGTTCACAATTAAATTAGTCGCGTGCTTCACTCATGGCGTGCTATAATCAAACTGATTCCCTATTTCTTAGCTTGCGCTGCTTTTCTGCAGTTATCTCGTTCGCCTTTTTCTCCCAGAATCCAGACTTTTCGTGAACAGCCTTATCGAATATGTGCTTATTTATTTTAAATTTCTGTATTTCTAACTCACCTAAGTCTTCTATGTATGTACTCGTTTTAGCAGCTTTTCGCTGCTGTTTAAATGTATGTGTAATAACGTCTGAGCTCTTATGCGCTCTCAATTGGTTTATATGTTCATACATTCTGTAAAAATATTCTATATATAGAGTAACTAAGGTGGGGAGGTAGAGCACGTGGAATTGGCAGTAGGAGTGAGAATGGAACAAAACGGTAAATTCGCGATATCTCCGTAATTATTTGAGGCGGGTATCAATATTTTGGTATATATGTACATAGATTCCATATATGAGGTGAGTTGGTGGAAGGCCGTGGAAATTGGCCGTGGAAGTAGGGCACGAATGAGACTGTGGATGAAAGAAAAATTTTGTTCTCAAAGCCTCTCTAATTTTTTGAAGGGAGTAACCAATATTGGGTATATGGATTTCATATATGAAGTAATTTAGTTAGAAAGGGATAAAGAGTGGAAGAGGGTGTAGGAGTAGGAATGGAAATGAGAAAGGGAGTTAGAATGAGAGTAGGAGTGGGAAAGAGAGAGGGAGTGAGAAGAAGAATTGAAGGAGAAGGACAGGAATAAAAGGCAAACTAGAAGAAAATGTAGTTAAGTTGTAGTCGATTCGATGAAATAGAGAGTGATGGAGGGAAGCGAAGTCCACCTTTAAAATAGAAGGCAGGATAACGTCTGCCAGGTATGCTAGTATTTTGTGAAAATAGATACATTTTCTAAAATAATCGATAAATTTTCAAAAACAAATAGACAACACGCCGCTAAATTGGTAACAGTCTAACGACAAGTCGATAACTTTCCTATAGCAAATCGATAACTTCTTTCAATATGTTTCCTTTTAAATAGCGACACAGTTCGAATAGGTTTCATTTATACGCTTTATTGAAAATTTAGAATCTTGTTGCACAACCATATCGCTACGCAGTTCACTCAATACTGCTCTCATTCGCTTGAACATCCTCCCGCCTTGAGACTCGATGTCTCTCGAGGCTCAATAGGTTCTACGGGTAGCACACATAGTTTTTGAAGTGTGCGGTTGATATAACTATTACCAGTCCAAAGTGTCACTTTGCGGACTAGCCCATCGCTGTCTGGATGCAATGAAGTGATGCGACCCATTTTCCACAAAGTTGGTGGTGTAGATTCATTTTTTATGACTGCCAAGTCGCCTATCTTGAGGTTTTGTCTAATCTCCCGCCATTTAGAACGCTGCTGTAGTTCATGTAGGTAGCTATCACTCCACAATTTTCAAAACCTTTGCGTGATCTGCTGGCGAGATTGCCAATAGTCGAGGCGATTCTCCGGCCATTCGACCGGTACCTGTTCGCCTAGAGCTGGTACCAACGTTTCGCCAATTAGCAAATGCCCTCGTGTTAATGGAGTTAAGTCCCGTGGATCAGCACTTTGAGCACACAATGGACGGGAGTTGAGGACAGCCCTGATCTCTGCCAACAATGTCTGAACTGCTTCGATTGTTAATAAGCGGGCTCCCATCACCCGCCGGAGGTGGTGCTTAGCAGCCTTAACCGCCGCTTCCCAAAGTCCACCTTGATGAGGCGCAGATGGAGTTATAAAATGCCACAATGAAAAATTTGCTCTCTCTGACAAACTCAAGTAGGACAGAAAGATCCACTTACCGAACATCTGCCAGACTGTTGAAAAACCGTGCGCCTAGAAGTCTGAACCGTCTTGTTTGTAGTACCAGACATTGGCAGATAAAGTAATGAATCGACCTCTCTTCCACCTCATCCTGACAGCTTCTGCAGAGAGAGCTTGTTGTTATGCATCACCGTCAGAGCATTGGTGCAATAGCCAAATGGCCTGTGATGACACCCGTAAGTACTCTCAAAACAGATTTGTTTAGCCTGAGAAGGAAGCTAATTCATTTCCTATTAAAACATGGCCATCACGATCCTGAGGCCTCGCGATTCTTCTGGTTGGTCCGCATCAAGTCTGTTGCCCCAATCTCATATACCTCGATTTTTATCAGGAGATAACGCTGTGGTGGTCCTACGGTCCGTATTACCTATGTTCATTTTGGAACTCCATCTCTCGACAAATTCAATCCCTTTAATATCGCTGTGGCCCAGGAACCATCAAATGGAGTCAAATGTGCACCTTAATTATGGAAGCCAGTGATGTTTTTTTTTAATTTTCTATGTTATTTAATTAATTTAATTTAATGTTATTTCTTTATAGTTTTATTAAATTTTTTAAATTTAATTTAATCTAATTAAGTTTATTTATTAAACTTTTTTTTTATATTTTTTTGTTTTAATTAATTGTATTTTATTTCTTTTCGTTTCATAAATTTTTTTAAATTTAATTTGTTTTATTAAACTTTTTTGTTTTATTTTATTTCATATTATTTTATTTTATTTTATTTAATTTAATTTTATTTTATTTTATTTTGTTTTATTTTATTTTATTTTATTTTATTTTATTTTATTTTATTTTATTTTATTTTATTTTTATTAATTGTATTTTATTTCATTAAATTTTTTTATTTTATTTTATTTTATTTTATTTAATGTTATTTAATTTTAATGTATATTATTTTATTTTATTTTACTTTATTTTATTTTATTTTATGTTATTTTATTTTATTTAATTTTATTTTATTTTATTTATTTAATTTTATTTTATATTATTTTATTTTAATTAATTTTATTTTGATGTTATTTTATTTTATATAATTTTTTAAATTTTATTTTTGTTTTGCTTTAATAGAATTTGTTTTATTTTATATCAATTCAATTTTTTTATTCTATTTTATTTTATTTAATTTAAAATTATTTTATTTTATTTCATTTTATTTTATTTTATTTTATGTTACTTAATTTAATTTTAATTTAATTTATATAAAATTTATAGCAGTTCGAATACGGCGGCAAAGTCAAGCACACAATGAATCGGCAAAGTGTTCATGAAGCTTGTTTTCGCAGTCTTCAGTTATTGATGCGCCGCGAAACATTTCACACGTTCGGTCAAGCAAAGATTTTGCCCGAAGTCATTATGAAATTCCATGAATTTAAAATTAAATAAGATTATTATTGTAAAAAGTGAGTAGAATATTGTGTTATTCGATTTTATTTATTATAAAAAAAAAATAATGACCCGTTATATTCAGTGTGTGAAAAATTGAGGTTGTTTTTGTTTGTAAAACAATTTGATGTATATAAGCTGCTTTATGTATGTCAACGAGTATGCGCTGAAGGAAGAACGAAAAAATATATGCACGTGTGCGAACATGCAAGTACATATGTACGTAAGCTATTATATGAATAAATTTAATATTAAATAATTCCCATTAAAAATGTGTATAAAAATATGTTAATATTACGTTGTGACTACCATCTTATATCATATTTTGAGTGCAAGCCAATTTTAGTAAAGCCCGCATTACACCTCTTTACGAACGGGAACGTGCGTGCTTTCAATGTGTATATGCAAGTGTTGAGAGGCTTTTCAAGAAGTTTTTTTTTGGAAAGTTGCAAAAAAAGTCGGTGAAAGTGTATTAAAATAATGTGCAATACTGCGTGTAAGATTATGAGCTCTAGCGATTGAAAAATATATGTGAAGTGAAAGTGAAGTAATGAAATCGCTAGGAAAATAAAGCTTTACATTTTAGAAAAGTTTAAAAACAGCACAACTGCATGCATTCCATTTTTTTACAGTTTCAATGAAATATTGGGCGTTTCTTTTCTAAAGAAATTTTTTCCGCTCCCTTTGTAAAAAAATTTTGATTGAAAAGCAAAAACAAACTAAGCAAGAAAGTTCTCCTGGATTAACTCATTCTAATTTTTTAATGGAATTTATTTTATAAAGCGGGAAAAATGGCTTTAGAAAAGACGCACATTATTAAATTTACCAAGATCCCAGTGGTGCCAGATATTAGTAATTTTCTGACTAAGAAAACTAGGGTTCGTCTTTTCTCCATTTCTATCCCTTCCTTTCCTATATTTTATTCTTGGTTTTTATACTATTTTATTTTATTTTATACTATTTTGTTTATTTTTTATTCTATTTTTTAATTTATTTTATTTTTTACTTTTTTTATTTTACATTATTTTACTTAAGTTACTTTATTTAATTAAATTTTAAAATTTTTAATTTATTTTTATTTTGCAACATTTTATTAAATTTTTTTTTAAATTGTATATTACTTTATTCTGTCTTATTTAATTTATTTGTATTTTATTTTACGTTATTTTGTACTGCCTTAATTTATTCTATTCTATCGTATTTTATTTCATTCAATCTTATTCTTTGTGCTATTTTTTTATTATTTATTCTTATCAATTTATTTTGTTTTATTTTATTTAATTTATAATTTTATTTGCTTTTATTGTTTTCACTTACTTTATGTTAGTTCTTTGAATCGTCAAACAAAAATCGTAGCTTTGATACATGAAAAGATATACAAAGTTTCGAATGAGTCGCCCTGTTCGTCCTTATATCACATAGTCTCAATTTATTTAATTTGATTTTGTTTTGATTTATTTAATTTAATTTTATGTTATATTGTCCAATTTTATTTTTTTAGTTACATTTTATTTTATAAATTTTATAATATTTTTTTAATTTCATTTCATTTCATTCCAATTTATTTAATTTCATTTTATTTTAATTTATTTTATTTTATTTTTATTATTATATTTTTTAAATTTAATTTTATTTTATTCTTTTTCCTTTTATTTGAATGAGTTTATTTTACTTAATTTAAGTCAATTCAATTTAATTTTGTTTTATTTTATTTAATTTTATGTTATTTTATTTCATATTATTTCATTTTATAATTTTTCTCTTTATTTTATTTTAACTAATTTTATATTATTTCATTTTATGGTATTTTATTTCATTTCATTTCATTTCATTTTATTTTATTTTATTTTATTTTGTAGTATTTTTTTTTTTTATTTATACATATACATACGTTTATAGCAGCGGCAGACAAAGTTAAGTACGCAGTGAATCTGAGCAGTATTCGTAAAACTGGTTTCTCTAATCATCAGTAATTGATGCGCCGTGAAAAATGACGCACGTTCAGTCAAGCAAAGATTTTGTACAAAGTCATTACGAAACTTCGTGAACTTAAAATTATATAAGATTTTTATAAAGTGTTTGAAATACTGTGTTATTGTAATGTAAAATAACAGCGGTTTATTAACAGGGAGTGAAAAGTTTCTAATATGTTTATGTATAAAAGAAATTTGATGTGTATAATCTGTTATATTTCAACAAGTATGTGCTAAAGGAAGAACAAAAAAATATATGCACGTGGGCGAACTATATGTATGTATGTGCATATGTATATACAGAGCTGCACTTTTTTAATAGTGCATTGGCTGTATATCTCTTTGCAAACGAGAAAGTGCGTGCCTTAAATGTGTATATGAATGTTTTGAAATCGCAGGGAAAATAAGCTTTAAATTGTAGAAAAATTTAAGAACGGCAAGACTTCAAGCAATGCAAGAATAAAGGCTTAGGTAAGTAGTTAATTTAAAAACTACTTTTGTTTTCATCAGAGATTGCATATAACGGCCAATCAAAATTTATTTTTTTATTTTTTTTTACTATCTTTATATTACATTGCAAGTGAAAAAAATCCGCTAAGTGGCGCACGGATCGATATATACAGCAAATTAATTTTAAAATGGAAATTTTGCGATCGACTTTTAACTAACTTCTCGGTGATCCAGAGACTTGAAACTTAGGACATAGTTTGCGAGTCGATGGCACTACAATTCGTGGAAACAAAATGCCGCCAGGTGGACGACGAATCGAGATAAACGAAAATCCCTGAAAATCCCTGAAAAAACGCAGGGAACCTTGCAATCGATTTTTGAGGAACTTCCCGTTGAGCTGGTGATATGAATCTTGAGCCGTAAATCAGAACCCGGTGACAATACAATATTTTATCAAAAAAATTTCGCTAGGTGTCGCATGGATCGATATATTAGGAAAATTAATTTTAATTTGGGAATATTTCAATTCATTTTTAACTAACTTTCCGGTTACCTAGAGACTTGTAACTTAGCACATTGTTCGAGACCCGGTGACAATACAATCTACAGAAAACCAAATTCCGCTAGGTGGCGCGCTAAGGAGATACTATAAATCCTTGAAAAACGAGGGGAATCTTGCAATCGATTTTTGAGTAACTTTCCGGTGAGCTGGAGATATGAAACTTGAGCCGTAAGTCAGAACCCGGTGACAATGCAATATTTTATCAAATAAATTCCGCTAGGTGGCTCATGGATCGAGATATTAGGAAAATTAATTTTAATATGGGAATTGTTCAATCCATTTTTAACTAACTTCCCGATTACCTTGAGACTTGTAGCTTAGCACATAGTACGGGACCCGGTGACAATACAATTTATAGAAAACAAAGTGCCGCTAGGTGGCGCGCTAATTGAGAACTAAAAATCCATGAGTAACTGGCCGGTGAGCTAGAGATTTGAAGCTTGGGCCGTGGGTCAGAACACGGTGACAATGCAAAATTTGATCAAAAAACATTCGCTAGGTGGCGCATCGATCGAGATATTAGGAAAATTAATTTTTATATGGGAATCTTTCAATCCATTTTTAACTAACTTCCCGGTTACCTAGACTCTTGTAACTTAGCACATACTTCGAGACCCGGTCACAATACCATTTATAGAAAACAAAGTTTCGCTAGGTGGCGTGCTAATTAAGATAACTACAAATCCCTGAAAAACGAGGGTAATCTGGCGATCGATTTTTCAGTAACTTGCCGGTGAGTTAGGGACTTGAAACTTGGCCCGTGGGTCAGATTTGATCAAAAAAAAATTCGCTAGGTGCCACGCCGATGAAGATAGTAAGGACGGAAGTTTTAATTTGGGAATCTTTCAATCCATTTTTAACTAACTTCCCGGTTACTTGGAGACTTGAATCTTGGAGCTTAGTTACAGGCCTGGTGACAATACATCATATAGAAAATAAAGTTCCGCTCGGTGGCGCGCTAGTCAAGATAACTGCAAATCCTTTAGAAACGGGGGGAATTTTGCGATTGATTTTCGAATAACTTCCCGATGAGCTAGAGACATAAAACTTGGGCCGTAAGTCAGAACCCGGTGGCAATGCAATATTTTATAAAAAAAAATCCACTAGGTGGCATATGGATCGAGATATGTATTGAGAAAACTAGTTTTAAGTTGGGAATCTTTCAATCAATTTTTAACTAACTTGCTGGATATCTAGAGACTTGAAACCTGAAATATAGTTTAAAACTGGGTGACAGTGCAATGCTTGATCTAAAAATTTGAGCTATGTAACGCACAAGTCGAACTATTTAGAAGATTAGGCCATACGTTCATGGCTAGCCTCCTGAGTGTTGCAGGCGTTGTAGAATTCCACCTCGTAGAAGGCCCAACTCAATACACGTCCTTGCATACTTTTAGGCGTATGCGAATTTCACCACGATTTTCAGCTGTGCAAATTAAGTAGCTGATAAACTAGGGGGAATTCTCTTGTTATGACGAGGTGGAATCCTGTTGTTTTCCAGTGTTGTCAGCGAAAATTCTACTAATTCTCTTAAGTCTTGCTATTTTGGATAAATAAATAAAGATACGAATTTTCACTTAGAAATTACTTAAATTACTAATCAAAGTTGCAATTGCCTTCTTGTAGGCATTACTAAAAAATTAAAAACAAAAAGATGATAAACAAGTAAAGAAGGCTAAGTTCGGGTGTAACCGAACATTACATACTCAGTTGAGAGCTATGGAAACAAAATAAGGAAAATCACCATGTAGGAAAATGAACCTAGGGTAACCCTGGAATGTGGTTGTATGACATGTGTATCAAATGGAAAGTATTAAAGAGTATTTTAAGAGAGAGTAGGCCATAGTTCTATGGATGGACGCCATTTAGGGATATCGCCATAAAGGTGGACCAGGGCTGACTCTAGAATGTGTTTGTACGATATGGGTATCAAATGAAAGGTGATAATGAGTATTTTAAAAGAGAATGGGCTTTAGTTCTATAGGTGAACGCCTTTTCGAGAAATCCCCATAAAGGTGGACCAGGGGTGACTCTAGAATATGTTTGTACGATATGGGTATCAAATGAAAGCTGTTAATGAGTATTTTGAAAAGGAGTGATCCTTAGTTCCCTAGGTGGACGCCGTTTCGAAATATCGCCATAAAGGTGGACCAGGAGTGTCTCTAGTTGTACGATATGGGAATCAAATGAAAGGTGTTACTGAGCGTTTTAAGAGGGAGTGGGCACTAGGTCTATAGGTGGACGCCTTTTCGAAATGTCGCCATTAGGGTGGGCCAGGGGTGACTCTAGAATGTGTTTGTACGATATGGGTATCAAACGAAAGGTGTTACTGAGCATTTTAAGAGGGAGTGGGCATTAGGTCCATAGGTGGACGCCTTTTCTAGATATCTCCATTAGGGTGGGCCAGGGGTGACTCTGGAATGTGTTTGTACGATATGGGTATCAAATGAAAGGTGGTAATGAGTATTTTAAAAGGGAGTAATCCTTAGTTCTATAGGTGGACGCCTTTTCGAGATATCGCCATAAAGGTGGACCAAGGGTGACTCTAGAATGGTTGTACGATATGGGTATCAAACGAAAGGTGTTACTGAGGATTTTAAGAGGGAGTGGGCACTAGGTCTATAGGTGGACGCCTTTTCGAGATATCGCCATTAGGGTGGGCCAGGGGTGACTATAGAATGTTTGTACGATATGGGTATCAAACGAAAGGTGTTACTAAGCATTTTAAGAGAAAGTGGGCATTACGTCTATAGGTGGGCGCCATATTGTGCAAACAAATTCTAGGGTCACCCCTGGTCCACCTTTATGGCGATATCTCGAAACGGCGTCCACCTATGGAACTAAGGATTACTCCCTTTTAAAATGCTCATTAACACCTTTCATTTGATACCCATATCGTACAAACGCATTCTAGAGTCACCCCTGGTCCATCTTTACGGCGATATCTCGAAAAGGCGTCCATCTATAGAACTTAGGTCCACGCCCTTTTAAAATACTCATTAATACGTTTCATTTGATACCCATATCGTACAAACGCATTCTGGAGTCAACCCTGATCCACCTTTATGGCTATATCCCTAAATGGCGTCCACCTATAGAACTATGGCCCACTCCCTCATAAAATACTCTTTAATGCCTTTCATTTGATACACATGTATACAAACACATTCCAGGGTTTCCCTCGGTTCATTTTCCTACATGGTTATTTTCCCTTATGTTGTCACCATAGCTCTCAACTGAATATGTAATGTTCGGTTACACCCGAACTTAACCTTCCTTACTTGTTTCAAATGATAAATAATGTTGAATATCAAACTGAGAATCAATGTTTTTCTCAAACATTTGAGATTTTTGGTTTCACTGTTTGTTGGGTATTCTTCCATTGTGTGGCGTTGTAAACGCCATTGTTGAAGTTTTTAATATAAGATTGCACCGTAAATTGTGTTAAATTAATTTTCACAAAATAACTTCGAAACGCTTTGTATGTATGAATAAATAAATGTGTGTGTGCTGCATGTATATGTGTGTGTGTTTGCAAGGCTAAGATGAAGAATATACATACACACTCATATCCCATAAGCGTTCTTTTTATATGCATACACACATACATTTCTGCATATTAAGTTGAATTCAGTCAACTGAATTGAAATTGCCACAGAGCTCACAGAGTATATTAAGTTTGATTGGATAACGATTGGTTGTACATATATAAAGGAATCGCGATAGATATAGACTTCCATATATCAAAATAATCAGGATCGAAAAAAATTTGATTGCGCCATTTCCGTCCTTCCGTCCGTCCGTCCGTTAACACGATAACTTGAGTAAATTTTGAGATATCTTGATGTAATTTGGTACGTAGGTTTCTGAGCACTCATCACAGATCGCTATTTAAAATGAACGATATCGGACTATAACCACGCCCACTTTTTCGATATCGAAAATTTCGAAAATCCGAAAAAGTTCGATAATTCATTACAAAAGACAGATAAAGCGACGAAACTTGGTAGATGAGTTGAACTTATGACACAGAATAGAAAATTAGTAAAATTTTGGACAATGGGCGTGGCACCGCCACTTATAAAAGAAGGTAATTTAAAATTTTGCAAGCTGTAATATGGCAGTCGTTGAAGATATCATGATGAAATTTGGCAGGAACGTTACTCCTAGTACTATACGGACACTTAATAAAAATTAGCAAAATCGGAGAAGGACCACGCCCACTTTTAAAAAAAATTTTTTTTAAGTAAAATTTTAACAAAAATTTTAATATCTTTACAGTATATAAGTAAATTATGTCAACATTCAACTCCAGTAATGATATGGTGCAACAAAATACAAAAATAAAAGAAAATTTCAAAATGGGCGTGGCTCCGCCCTTTTTCATTTAATTTGTCTAGGATACTTTTAACGCCATAAGTCGAACAAAAATTAACCAATCCTTTTGAAATTTGGTAGGGGCATAGATTTTATGACGTTAACTGTTTTCTGTGGAAAAGGGCGAAATCGGTTGATGCCACGCCCAGTTTCTATACACAGTCGTCCGTCTGTCCTTCCGCATGGCCTTTAACACGATAACTTAAGCAAAAATCGACATATCTTTAATGAACTTAGTTCTCGTGCTTAATTGAACTCACTTTATCTTGGTGTGAAAAATGATCGAAATCCGAATTTGACCACGCCTACTTTTTCGATATCGAAAATTACGAAAAATGAAAAAAATGCCATAATTCTATACCAAATACGAAAAAAGGGATGAAACATGGTAAGGTAATTGGATTGTTTTATTAACGCGAAATATAACTTTAGAAGAAACTTTATAAAATGGTTGTGACACCTACCATATTAAGTAGAAGAAAACGAAAAGTTCTGCAGGGTGAAATCAAAAGCCTTTGGAATTACATCAGGAATACTGGTTCGTGGTATTACATATATAAATAAATTAGCGGTACCCGACAGATGATGTTCTGAGTCACCCTGGTCCACATTTTGGTCGATATCTCGAAAACGCCTTCACATATACAACTAAGGGCCACTCCCTTTTAAAACCCTCACTAATACCTTTAATTTGATACCCTTAACGTACAAACGCATTATAGAGTCACCCATGGTCCACCTTTATGGCGATATCTCGAAAATGCGACCACCTATACAACAACCACCACTCCCTTTTAAAGCCCTCATTAATACCTTTAATTTGATACCCATATCGTATAAACACATTCTAGAGTCACCCCTGGTCCACCCTTATGGCGATATTTCGAAACGGCGTCCACCTATAGAACTAAGGCCCACTTCCTTTTAAAATACTCATTAACACCTTTCGTTTGATGCCCATATTGTACAAACAAATTCTAGGGTCACCCCTGGTCCACCCTTATGGCGATATCTCGAAACGGCGTCCACCTATGGAACTAAGGATTACTCCCTTTTAAAATACTCGTTAACACCTTTCGTTTGATGCCCATATTGTACAAACAAATTCTAGGGTCACCCCTGGTCCACCTTAATGGCGATATCTCGAAAATGCGACCACCTATACAACAACCACAACTCCCTTTTAAAACCCTCATTAATACCTTTTATTTGATACCCATATCGTATAAACACATTCTGGAGTCACCCCTGGTCCACCTTTATGGCGATATTTCGAAACGGCGTCCACCTATAGAACTAAAGCCCACTCCCTTTTAAAATACTCATTAACACCTTTCGTTTGATGCCCATATTGTACAAACAAATTCTAGGGTCACCCCTGGTCCACCTTTGTAGCGATATCTCGAAACGGCGTCCACCTATGGAACTAAGGATTACTCCCTTTTAAAATACTCATTAACACCTTTCATTTGATACCCATATCGTACAAACGCATTGTAGAGTCAACCCTGATCCACCTTTATGGCTATATCCCTAAATGGCGTCCACCTATAGAACTATGGCCCACTCCCTCATAAAATACTCTTGAATGCCTTTCATTTGATACACATGTCATACAAACACATTCCAGGGTTTCCCTCGGTTCATTTTCCTACATGGTTATTTTCCCTTATGTTGTCACCATAGCTCTCAACTGAGTATGTAATGTTCGGTTACACCCGAACTTAACCTTCCTTACTTGTTTTTTTTTTAATTCAAAGAAAAAATGTTTATTTTATATCAAATGTGCGCACGCAAATATAACTATAATTATAATATAACAATATGGTGAAAATTTTTGAAGAAAAAGTTAAAATAAAGTTCTTGAAACCGTCGCCAATGTGGATCGCTAGAGCATGTACTAAGGCGGGTGTGAATATGTATGTAGCAATCATGCGTATTTATGTATTCACATATTTACGTATATATGTATATGGCAACATACTTTCGTACAAAGCTGTCGATGGTACTTCGGTACAAGTTTTGTTTATTTGAATTCAGATTTAAGTTAAAATTATTTTAATTTATATTACTAAATATAGCAATAAAATCTTTAGAAACGAAATGTACTTATGTTTAATGTATACAAATAAAAAAAAACTACGTAAGTTTAAATATATATTTATCCGGATCTTATTTTTTCCACAGGTATTAGTGTACAATGAACAGAAAACTCTGTTGATGTAAAAGTTTACGCTACTAATCTAGAAAAAAACAGAAATATCTGTTGTTTGAATAGATTTCACTGGTAGTATCATTTCGACAATAAACTCTTAAAACTTAATTTAACAGTTTGCACTGTTAATTTCAAAAGACAGAAATCCCTTTCATAATAATAGTTTTGATTGGTATTCCTAGAGCGACAGTAATTGTTAATTGTTGTTAATTTCACAAAACTATGGGTAAAGTATAATGAAAAAACATTTATTGTTTATTTGACTACTAAAACGGTCAATTACGAATCAACGACTTGTGCGCAGTTGATTCAACATCTTGTTACGATAGATAAAAATTTACAGAAATTTCGGTTGAATTGACCCGTATTTCGGTTGATTTTACCAGTCTTTTTCTTTCAATGTGGGCTTTTATTCGCTGCACTATCTTCGTATCTGCATAAATCCCGTAGAGCTCATCATTATACGTTCTTCGCCAGCATGAGACCCATTAGGATTGTTACCTTTTAAAATTAAGCAAAGAAATTATTGAACA
>NW_027137391.1:0-21001 GCF_040869045.1 Eurosta solidaginis | reverse complement strand
ATGTATATGCAGAAAGCGGCGTGGCTACTGACCGATTACGCCCATTTTTTTTAGAAACTTTCCCATCATGAATGTGATGTACCAATTTTAACTCTAATAGTTGTATTGGAACGAAATTTATTGCATCACTCCATCGCAAGTTCACCATTTATACTACGAGATTTTCGACACAGTTTGTTTATGATACATTTCTAGTATTACTAACATAAATTTTCAAAATTCCATTAAGTTTTACATTTTAGGAATCCAGGAGAATCGATTGGTACCAAACTCTTTTAATTCGGGTGAGCCGTTTCTTTGTTATCAAACCGGACTTTTATTTTGGCCTTAAAAAATAAAAGTCCGGATTTAATTTTTATTTTCGGATTTTTATTTTTAATAGTCCAAGTTTAACTAATTCTATCGGACTCAAAAAATAAAAATACAGATTATACTTCTACATGTGGACTTTTATGGAAAAAGTTCGAAAAATAAAAATGATGCATAATTCGACATGATATTGCTTAGGGATACCTGGGAACTCAAACATTTTCACCTAGGACAATTCTTTGACCAGGACTTTTCGACTCCAAAAAAAATAATTATTATTTTCCGTCCCTGTAAAAAACAAAACAAGAAGTAAGGATGGGACCGTCTTCGATTGTACCGAAAACCTCGTACCTTTCGTGAATAAAGCTGACCAAATTTGTGTTGAAATCTAAAGGACTTTTTTAGACAACAATGCACATTGCTTTATATCGTCGCCCGCTTGCCAGAAGCATGAATGTGCCAAAATGAAAATGTTGGGAAATCGAGTTTCAAAGTTTATTGATCCCTCAAAATTATTAGAATTAGTTTCTAATGTAAACGTGTATCTATATATTATACTCACACTATGCTCTTTCAACTGAGGTAATCACTCTGCTCGCATCCCTTCTATTTTCCGGGATTTACAACATTCATCTTTCTGGCACAACAAAAATTTTAAAAACTAATCTAATTTTTTGTTAATACAGCTATACAAAAAAAATTAAAAGTAGTCGGATCAGGTAATTCGACTCATGTATTCTATACATTTAGATGCGCTGCGGTATGGCCTTATCCTCAAAACATGTAAAAAATCACAGCATATTGATTTTTAAATAATGTTAGGGCCAAGCCAAGATCAGCTAGGCCAATTCTGCTGGCGGATTGGGATTCGGAGCATCACATTAATTGGCAGGGTGCCGAGGAAACGGTTACTCACTTCCTCTGCGAGTGCCCAGCCCTTGCGAAATTTCGGTCCCGAACTCTAGGTAATTATGTGTTGCCGGACTTAAGAGCGGTGTCAAACTGCTGCATCAAGGACATCAATAGGTATATTGTTATAACCAAGTGGTTTGAGTAAAACAATATGCAGGGTACATCAGCCTAAAAATATAATTGGTTCCAGGAGAAAGAAAGAAAAAAAATTAACACATTCAATTCAGTTTTAATTATTGCAAACTTAGAACTAGTTCTTATTTTCATCAGAGTCAGAATCTTCTGAAATGTTGGCTTCGGGTAAAGCGTTGCCCTCTGGATTTTTATAATAAGAACGATATTCTTGGTATAAAAAGTTTTTCATACATTTTGTCTTTTTTGTTTTGTTTCGGCAAGAGGTAACGGCTTCGAGTAAACCGGTTTACGTTCAATCAAACAACGACTTTTTCTCGGATATTCAGCTATTAAAAATTCTTCATCGGTATAATATTTTTTGAGGAATACAATATACAGTTCATTTTGTATGTATCTCAAAATGTGTGTATCTCAACTAACATATATATCGCATGGGTAGTTTTATATAATAAAATAATTATAAATAAAAAAATCGTCATACAATTGTATGTGAACCTCGAAAAGTTTGGGGAGTTACGAGCTCTTCTGATAATTTGTGCCCAACCTTCAGGCACGTATACCGGAACATTCGAACATACGAATGTGTGCTGATCTTACTTTTTTTCAAAAATCATTACCTTGTTGCCAGCCAGAAACATGAATGTGCTACATGCATTTTTCTGGCTCAACTTTGTGTGATTGAATTATACATTCGTGAAAATGGCAGTTCAAATTATTGGGGTTTACATGTGCGTAGGAAGTTCTAACTTTAAGTAGAACCTAGAGAATCTAAAGGGTAATATATCGAGGCCTGTAACACAAAATCGGAAAAACTGCACATTCATGCTTCTGGTTAGTGGGCGACGATATGTAAAAATAAAAAAAAAAAATAAAACATAAAAAGTATTGATATATTTTTCTTTCATGGAATACTTGAATTTTCTTAATTAGAGAATTTCCTTAAAAAATACCCTTGTCGAATTTTGTTACCCCATTCTAAATTGCACAAAAAAATATTAGGATACACATTTTCTCATGCTATAGGCATTCACACTTCGGGCAAAGTAACTTTAAATTTCTAGAAAAAAGTTTTTTCAATCAGAAGAAAATTTTTCTAACGGGGTCGGCCCTTCGGTAGTGTTTGGTAAGCACTCCGAGTGTACTTCTGCCACGAAAAGCTATCAGTGAAAACTCCTCTGCCTTGCAGATGCCGTTCGGTGTCGACATAATACAAGTAGGTCGTGGTAATTTCGGAACTATCTAAGATTCATTTAAGATTAACTAGGTGGCTATTTCGACATAAGTTAAGATCATTTTTGTGGTGATTCTGGGTATATTTCTGGATAAATTTTTGACTGATTTTGGTTTAGTTCATGTACATTTCTAGGTCATGTCGGGATTGATTTATGGCAAGTTACTGAACCTTTTCCGAACAAGCTACGGATCGTTTTCGAAATCACTTAAATTATAGCTCTAGCATCATTTCGGAAACATTTCGGAATAATTTTAGGCCCGTTATTCGTGATCATTTTGAGAACATTTCGGAATTATATTTGGGATGATATCGACCGTTTCGGGTTTACCTCAGGCTGGTGAAAATAATTCTGGTACTACTTTGGAAAGTTTCGGATGAATTGGAAATTGCTTTCGGGATCATTTCTGAACTACATTGAAATAATTTCGGGATAGTTTCAGAGCAATTTCCATACCATTTTCGAAACCTTAAATTATCAATAGGGCTAAAGCGATTTTGGAAGAGTGGCACATTTAATTGGCAACCTGTTTTGAGTTCTAATTCACTTTGGCATCATTTCGGAACTATCTAGGGATCCTTTTAGGATCTTTTCATGGCCATTTAGAGATAAAGTCTGGTAGATTTCGAAATAATTTTGGGAATATTTCTGGATCATATCCGAACTTTTTCGTGATCATTTCTAAATAATTTTGGGATTGATTTCAGGTTAGTTTTTGAACTTGTTCCGAAATAGCTATAGATTGTTTGGGAATTACTTCGGACATAACTGGAATTAATTTCAGCATCATTTCAGTAATATTTAGAATGATTTAGCATTGTTTTTTTGGAGTAATTTCAGGAAAAATTTCTAAACTTCATTTGGGATCCTATCGGCTTTTTTTTTTGGTTTATTTCAAGCTTATTTCTCCTTGTTAAGAATTATTTTGGGATAGTTTCCGAAAAGTTCGGGATTTCTTTCAGGATAGTTTCGTTGTTATTTCGGAATAGTTTCAGAAAAGTTCGGGATTTCATTCAGGATAGTTTCGTTGTTATTTCGGAATAGTTTCGAGATAATTTTGTCATTGGTCAGGGTTTTGTTTAAGGAATGTTTTCGGTAATGTTTTCGAGTTCATTTTGAAAAAATTAAGGGATTATTCCGCAACTATTTACTACCATTTCAAAGTTGTATTAGTAGCTGTTTCAGGAATATTTTGGACTTGCTTCTGGGAATATAATGCGACTATTTCTCGATCATGGCAGGACTCCTTCGAGATCGTTTTTAATCGTTTTTCGACTCTTCTCGGTATGACGAAGTTATTTTGTAATTGTTCTAAGGATTATTTCGAGAGTATTTTCGGGAAATTTTCCAAATTAATTCCGGATTGTTTCAATATTGGGGTCATGATCATTTCAGGGCTATTTTGTAGGATAATTCCGGGAATATATCCGAATTATATCGAGGTTGTTTCCAGAATGACTTTTAATCAATTTTTAGACCTTTAGCGGGTTAATAAGCTTAAGTTCATTTGGAGACCAGGCAGGGATCGTTGCGTAATTGTTTTTTTCACTCAGGGCAGTTTCGGGATTAAGAGAATTTCGGGGATATCTACCGGTTATTTATGAGAATTTTGACTGCTTATTAAGGTCCGTTCTCTGTTAAGCCTAAAATAGTTACTTAAATATTGATCGCAAGATTTTATCGGTTTTGAACGGACTTTTTCCAAAATATCTCTATCCCTGCATAATCAAACCGACAATTTTTTATCTTTCGGTATAACCATGTAAAAAATATTTGGCACGAGTATATTAAGCCTATGCTTCTCTACAATGTAACGAATTTTATAAATCCCCTGTTATAGTTCGAATCGCTAAACTGTCGAATAAGTAACTCAATTATTTAGTATGGAAAATTATTCTTTATTTACAACTCTATTGTGGCAGTAGCACAACTACAATACACGCGTTATTCAATTGTAACGTTTAAAATCAAACTAATAAAACGCATAGCTCTCCAAGGTTCTAGACTTTTCACAAACAACCTTCTCGAACAGCTGCTTATTTATTTATCCTGTATGTATCTGATATTTACGTTTTGCCTTGTTAGTTATATGTGTGTGTATGTGTAAGTAACAAATTCCGCTCTTAGCTGCTGCCCCCATGTATGCATGTGAAATATTCTCTTTGCTGTTAGCTTCGCTATTCACATGTATGTGTGGCTGCGAAATGCTGATATTCGCCACAACAGGCTCAGGGCATCTGCTAAAGCTAATGAAAGAAATAAATGTAAGGCGCGATAACTTGCGAAGAAATTTTAGGCCCAGCTTTTTTTACAATTTTCATTCTGCTTCTTTTAATTTTTCGTACAAATTGGCGGGATGGGACCGACTTATTTAATGCCCACTTCGAGCGGTATTTGCAGGGAGATGAGTTTTCACTGAGAGCTTTTCATGTCAGAAATATAATCGGGTGCTTGCCAAACACTGCAAATGGGCAACCCCGCTTATAAATGTTTTCTTTTAATTGTGTGTGGTAGGCGGAGCACGCTACCATCTCACCACGGCGGCCGCTAAAGCCAATAAGTTTTTATAATTTCGGTTTATCAGCTCTTCTTGGTGATTTTGTAGACCTCGTTATGAACAACTTTTTCATGTTTATGTCTGGTGTTATTTGCCCTATAATATGAAATTGGGTTTTTCATTACGGTACGAAAACTCGCTAATGGCGTTTTCTTTTCTGGAAAAAATGTTACCCTCATATTATACTCTTAAATTTTAGCTATCAAACTAGATCACCCAGAGCTCTAAAAAATGGTTGGATTTCGATGCAACGGCACTTCTTTTTTTATTAAATTAATAATATTTTTTGAAAGAGCACACAAGCTTACATTATTTTTAGAAAAGAAAACGCCATATACACCATACACTCGTGACCGATGCGATTGCTTTAAGAACAGTTTTTCCAAGAACACCGTTCGTAATTTGTGACCAGTTTGGTATTGATGTGTGAATCTTCTGTGCTAATTTCAAGCCCTACATGGGCTACAATTAAAATTTTTCATTCTCACGCTTCAAGAACGATTTGTGGTTGATTTAACAGTTTTCGGTCTCAATTCAAGAATGGTTTGTGCTTGATCATTGGTGGGAGGTGGGAAGGTAATTTTTTTTTATAATATTTTTTTTATATATTTCTCTTATTGAGAAATTCTTCTTATTTGATGATGAAATCTGAATATATACTTAAAATATTTCCTAACAAGTTTGAGAATTGCCTGTGCATATGTGAATGGTAAAAAAACAGAAGATAAAAAATTGTTTTAAAAAACTTCAGGGTTTGACGGTGATCGAACTCGCACCACACAACCGCAACATCACAGCCGCTGGGCCACTACAACTGCTTGAGAGCTGCTGTAAAATGTTGTATTTAACATTGTAGTGCACACGAATTGTACCGTTTCTCTTTTCTTGAACTTAATTTAAGAATACTGTACTCAATTTAAGAACATCGTTCTCATTAATAGAACATTCGTTTATTACCAGACATTCTCTTTTCAAGAATATGGCTGTCAGTTCAAAAACAAGGTTACTGTTTTGAGAGCGGGTCTTTCGTTTTTCAAGAACAAAAAAGTAAGAACATGAAAAGCTTGAATTGAGTCCAGTGGTGCTGGATTTTACAACGGCTTTTTCTCTGAGTGTAACTCAAAACCGGAGTCATGTCCTTAGCTCATGGGTAAATTCCATTGAAAGGACTCCATTGGAGTGGAAGCGACTTAATATAAAGGAAACGAAGCCCATTTTAAATTGTTAAGCGCAAAGCATTTTTTTTGCTTTTCACATTTCATTTTATGACTGTTGTTTTTATTATTACCTTTTCTATTTTCAAATATCGAATTTTTCCACTACACTTTGCCGCAAACTAAAACTAATACGCATGCCATCAAAGCCGGTATTAGGTGCGACTACACTCAACCGATCGTTTTGGTTTTATTTTTCTGTGCAGTTTTCATTTCTCTAGTTCATTTATTGAAAATGGACGCTGATGAAGGCAAACACTCACACATGCTTATGTGTATTTACACAAAAACATATCAACTGAATAAAATTGCCTCTCCTTTACATCTTACTCCTTTTTTTTATGAGAAGACACACTCGAATTGGAGTTTTGAATGAAAAAGTAAACAAACAAAACAAATTCTGAGGTAAAATTCATACAAAATGGGCAGGCAACTAACTAACCAAAAATACATAAAACCCAAAAATGCATCGGAATATTTCCGTTACAAAAACTTTTAGTTGGGCGTAGCTATACGGCGTTAGCATGGAAACCAAAGCGCTTTGGCAGCTGAATCCAACAAAAATCTACTGTGAAGCGCGCTCGTCTTGCAGCCATAGGGAATAAATTCGCAAAGCTGGACTTGCGAACGCAAAAAATGCCTCATCAATAACTGTTATATCATACAGGTGTTATACATACACTGTTAGGTAGATATATTTAGGTATTTGCGCAGCTATGCTATGAAGTTTTGTGAGCTTTCATTTTGGAGCTGCCTTTTGTATATCGATGAATTTGCGGCATAAATTTTCATGTTGTGCGTTTGCACTGGAAAACGGAAAAAAATTTTAAAAAGAATACTTTTTCGGATATAAGTCAATATGATATACCCGATTGCGGGTCTTTGAGTATGAAATATTCAGCAACAGACCATCTGGTTGGTGACTTTGTAATGTTATTTCAACGCTCATGCCAGCTATATGAAAAAAATCACATTCCTTAAGGTGATTTCACACTCATCAGTGCAAACTTACTAAATTCGAAGGAAACTCGCTATGTCCTTCACTGGAGCTTTCTCAACAACACTCGGTGATGCTCTGTGTTAACCCGCAGCTTCAATTTCTATACTCGGAGTTAGCCTGAGTTTTAACTTCGAATTCAAAGGAATAGACGATGGTAAAATGTGCAGCTTCGCCTGCTTTTAAAAACCATATGTGTTGTCAATGTCAGTTCCGTAACAAAATTACCACTACTAGACAATTAGAGCTGTATTATCTCTCACATACACATAGTATTCACTGACGGCTTCAAAACAGGAGTTTTCCATGAGGACGATCTTCACTTTTCTATTGAGAAGAATTGGTCTTCGAAGCTCAGGTAATAACAGTTTTGAAGGTCATAGACTGAAGAACTGGATTTCGAACTAGTTACTTCAAAACTGGCTTAAAAATTCACTTGATTATGTTTAGAAGCACATGACGCCTACTAAATTTCGGGTGCCATCTCACCCTCCTGCTGCTAGCAATGAGTCGACTTTACAATATAGTACGATGATGGTGAGGTATGCTCAGTTAATCCAAATGAGGTGGAGGTCACAGTTCCACCACCTTAATAAATATGCACAAAACTACTCCATGTCGCTACAATAACAAGAAGCAAGCAAGAAACTCCACATCCTTACATCCAGTATAGAGAAATAGATAGAGATATAAACAGAGAGCAGGTGAAAGAGAGTAAGAGAGAATGGGAGGGTGGTTTGTAATAGGTAATGTCGGAAAGGAAATCGCGATCCAAAGACGGTCGCGGTTCTCCACAGATAATGATAGAGTATTAGTCAATAGTGGCTCTCACCAGAGAGCTATGACGGTGGCATTGGAAATGGTCATTCTCAGGAAGAATACTAACTATGCTGGCTATTTGTACTAACAACGTTCACTCTCAACAAATAGTAATGACGGCGTTAATAATCTAGACCCAAGGATAGAATGTGCAAGGATCGAGATAGACGGTGTTTGTTACACCTTTGACAAAGTATCCAAAGAACCAGCTAATACAGTGTTGGTGCTTGTTGTTGGTTTGGCACAGTCGTGTTTAGAGTCAGGTCCCTTGTCCGACGCCATTTATCAGTGTAACAAAATGTTCCAAAGCTACACCTTTTTGCTCAAAACTCTAACAACATTTTTTTAAGTGAAATATGAGCAGCACCTGGGAAGTGAAAATGGACTAAACTTATTATGCCAGCAATCGCGGAGGGTCTTCCCGTGGATCTGTTTTCATGGATAAGATGGAAACGCAGATAAGTATTTAGACTTTCCTGGCGAAGGATTTTCACTGGGATTAAGGGTGTTTTTTTTTTTTTTTTTTTAAGTTGGAGTGCCTATGGATAGCTACTTGCAGCCAGAGCTAAAATTTCATTTTATTGGAAACCAGTTTGTTTAAACAGACCCCAACTATTGGGGGAATTTTCTATAGGTCGCAGCTCAAAGAATACTTCAGCAGCGAACAGATTGATTTGGCCCCACACTCAATGTGAATAAGCTGACATACCGCTTAATACTAATTGAAGTTATGTAGTTAATACGCTTCATTCAGTTTAAGTGGTAATAAGAGGGACATCAAGTGCATATTTTTGTCATCTTCCACTCATCAAATGGAGGAAACAGAGCTCGTTGGACACTTTTAGCCGTACATCTTGACAAATCTGTTTCAATGGGAATGCTGTAATAAGCTTGGCTTTTACTAGTCAGAATAAGATCGGTTATATCCAAGGTACACATTTCCTGCGTGGCGCTTGTCCTCGCAAGGTACGAATCATACTTTTAAAACTAGAATAAAACTCTTCTAATGTCAAAACTACTTTTGTACAACTGTGCGAACACAACAAGATTCAGGTAAAGGTTGCACAAACGCCCACCGAATAAAACACCATATTTATATGCTTAATACGAAACGCATACAACATGAGAGCAGCAGCTTTACGAAGGACAGAGTGGCGTCGTTTTGCTTATTTTGCATATTTTGTCGGAGATTAGACTATCGGCAGTCGATTAATAGTCGTAGCAGCTGATGTACAAGCATGGTAATAGCTGGGAGCCGATATGGAAGCGGGTGGTAGTAACAGGTCAGCTAACTGCGGTGGTAAGGCCAAGGAGCGTGTACCAGTCGTGTAGGTGAGGGACGGGATATTTATGATTTGCCTCTTTATACTGGCGAATTCTCCATAGGTAGTCGTCTACAGTAACTGCATGCACGGTGCGGTCGTAATTTGCCATGAGAACTGCGAGGCATGAAGAAAAAAAATATGTATTTCTTTTACACGTACTTCGTTATAAAAAGTTGAGAACTGAACTACGTGTTTTAGCTTCTCAGTGAATTTTGTCGTTTTGCCGCCACCAGATTTGCCATTGTTGCCCTGCTGTGTACTGTTTCGCAATTATAAAGTTAGTTTTTGCATTCTTAGGTATGCTTTTGGACGCAAGTGACATCACAGAGGTAGCCGTGCTTACGTCACAGGTTCTTCTTATTCCAAGAGCGTGTTTGTGTAGGATAAGGATAATATGTAATGGCTTAAAGGAATCGAGATAAATATATAATTCCTTATATCAAAGCTATGAACATTGAAACAATACTTTGATTGAGCCATATCCGTCTCGTCCGTTTTCGTTCGTCCGAATTGAGTAAAAATTGGAATATCTTAAGGACAATTTGTATGTTGGCTACTTTGGACTCAGAATAGATTGGTATTGAAAATGGTTGAAATTGAATTAACCGCGACCACTTTTTCGATTCATAAAATACGCACCCGCCTCAACGCGGCTAAAAACAAGGAACAAAAAACACAAGGAAAGCTAGACGTCGAAAAGCTTCAATCACAACAGACTGCCAATGATTTCGCAACTCGACTCTCACACCTGCTCTCTGAGGGCACAACTCATCCTGAAGGAATACAGGAGCAGTGGGAGCATATCTTCAAAGCACTTCATACTGCCGCCGAGGAAAAAATTGGTTACCGGCGGCCACGAAAAAACAACTGGTATGATGAAGAATGCTGCGTTGCAACCGAAAGAAAAGACGCTGCCTACAGGGCTACGTTAAAAGCGAGCGCGACAAGAGGAGTGTGTGAACGCTATCGTGAGTTGAAAAGGGAAGCGAGACGCCTTTTCAGGAAGAAAAAAGCAGAAGCAGAAAGGCGTGAGTGCGAGGAGCTTGAGCTGCTAGCCACCAGGAATAACGCCCGAAAATTCTACCAAAAAATACGGCGACAGACGGAAGGTTTTAAGACCGGGGCAAACTCCTGTAGGAATCAAAACGGCGACCTTGTAACTGATGTCCAGAGAGTGCTTAGATTATGGAGGGAACACTTCTCTGCTCTCCTAAATGGAGGCAGCAATTCACCGCGCAGAGATGAAGAACCCGATCCCGCAATCGATGATGATGGAATATATGTCCCCCCGCCCGATTATGACGAAGTTAGAATAGCAATAACCAGATTGAAAAACAACAAGGCCGTGGGCGCTGATGGATTGCCTGCGGAGCTATTCAAGTTCGGCGGCGAGGAGTTGGTAAGGCGCATGCAGCAGCTTCTTAGCAAAATATGGGCGGACGAAAGCATGCCCGACGGTTGGAATCTAAGTGTTCTTTGCCCAGTCCACAAGAAGGGGGATACTGCAAAATGCACCAACTATCGTGGAATCAGCCTTCTTAATATCGCATATAAGGTCCTTTCAAGTGTATTGTGCGAAAGATTGAAGCCCACCGTGAACCGGCTGATTAGACCTTATCAGTGCGGCTTCAGACCTGGTAAATCTACCATCGACCAGATTTTCACAATGCGCCAAATCTTGGAAAAAACCCGTGAAAAGAGAATCGACACACATCACCTCTTCGTCGACTTTAAAGCCGCCTTCGACAGCACGAAAAGGAGCTGCCTATATGCCGCTATGTCTGAATTTGGTTTCCCCGCAAAACTTATACGGCTGTACAAAATGACGTTGAGCAACACCATCAGCTCAGTCAGAATTGGGAAGGACCTCTCCGAGCCGTTCGAAACTAAACGAGGTTTCAGACAGGGTGACCCCCTATCGTGCGATTTCTTTAATTTGATGCTGGAGAAAATTATACTAGCTGCAGAACTTAACCGCACTGGAACAATATACTATAAAAGCGTGCAATTACTGGCATATGCTGATGACATTGATATCATCGGCCTAAACACCCGCGCTGTTAGTTCTGCTTACTCCAAGCTGGAAAAAGAAGCGGTAAAGATGGGTTTGATGGTGAATGAGGACAAAACGAAGTACCTGCTGTCATCGAGCAAAGAGTCAGCGCATATGCGCCTTGGCAACCACGCTACTGTTGGCAGCCGTAATTTCGAAATAGTAAAAGACTTCGTTTATTTGGGAACCAGCATCAACATTAGCAACAACATCAGCACTGAAATCCAGCGAAGAATCAATCTTGCCAATAAATGCTACTTTGGACTAGGTAGGCAATTGAAAAGTAAAGTCCTCTCTCGGCGAACGAAAATCATACTCTACAAGTCACTTATCGTACCCGTCCTGCTATATGGGGCAGAAGCATGGACCATGACAACAGCAGATGAAGCGGCTTTGGGAGTGTTCGAGAGAAAAGTTCTTCGAAAGATTTATGGACCTCTACGCGTTGGCGATGGCGAGTACCGAAGAAGATTTAATGATGAGCTGTACGAGCTATACGCAGACATCAACATAGTCCAGCGAATTAAAACGCAGCGGCTGCGCTGGCTAGGCCATGTTATGCGAATGAAAGATGATGCTCCGGCCAAGAAAGTGTTTCTATCGGAACCCGCCTATGGAAGCAGAGGTAGAGGGCGGCCCCCACTCCGTTGGAAGGACCAGGTGGAAAACGATTTAAACTCCCTTGGTGTGACCAATTGGCGCCGGTTGGCGGAGCGAAGGAGCGACTGGCGCGCCTTGTTGGACGGCCATAACCGTTTAGACGGTTAAGCGCCAATTAAGTAAGTAAGTAAGTAACTTTGAAAAAAAAATAATTTAAAACAAATTGTTTAGTTAAGTTGTTTTATTGAAAACAATACTTACATGAAATAATAATATTACTAAAAGCTAGAAAATAATTAGGTAGGTCCTGTGTACTAGTCATCACACTCCTCATCAATCTAGGACGTTGATCAGACAATTAAATAAAATCGTTGGGCGCACTGCCCACCAGTGAGCTGCCATTATTCATCCTTTAAGGTTATTAGTGGACTAACCAAAAAATTAGTATTAGTGCGTACACAACAAAGAATATCAAGCACTTATATCCACTAAAACATATGCTTCGTAAAATCGGTTATTCATTCTTAAGCCACGAAGCAGCTCAGTACTCAATTGTCTTGTTGAACAAGAAGTCAACTGTGTTATACGAAAACACTAATTGGAATCAGTAAGATTAACAGTGCAATAAAATGAATATAGTCATATCCGTCTTCTGACGGTAGCAACACAACGATGTACACGAAACTAAACTGAATACAGCGCTAAAGAAAAACCGATAATAAACGAAGTATACAGTGTATTACACGCAAAACCAACATGCTACTGAGTTAAAGTGACTATGATTTCAGTTTATACTCAACAATGTCATATATGTATCGGACATATGTGTTGCGGGGCACTCGTGTGTATTTTCTATTTTATGGCTAGTCACTCATAGTATTTTTCTGTACTTGACTAAGTACACATTTAGACACAATTTTTTGGCTCATGACTAAGTGCACTAATTTTATTAGTACTCAAAGCAGATCTCTGCGGCCCACATTAGTAATAATAAAATTTGAATACTTTTCAAGACGGAAATTAGAAGTCGTTGAAGATATCATACCAAAAGGAGGTTGTCCATACATACATTTAATGAAACTTTATTAAATCGGTTAGCGACCACGCTCACTTTAATAAAATTCGATATCGATATTTCGTAAAGTAGGAAAAAAAAGTGATAATTCGTTAACAAATACCATTAAAGACTTGAAATTAGATACGTAGGTTGACTTTGTAACGAAAAATTAGAAGTTTGTTAAAATTTTCGAAAATGGACGATTCAAAAATCGTTGATGATATATTCTAATTTGGCACGGATGTTGTCCATGCTATTATGTACTGTGTGAAAATAAATGGCGTTGTTTGGCCATCACGCCTGCAGTCATAAAATTCGATATCGAAATTTCGAAAAATTGGTAAAAATGCGAAAATTCATTAGCCAATACCCAAAAAGCGTTGAATTTCGATTTGTGCGTCGACTTGTTACGAGAAATAGAAATTTGTTAAAATTTTGGAAATTGAGCGTGAGTGACACTTTCAGCAATATAATAAAAAGGTAATAAAAAGTTTTACACCTTTGCGATATATAACGAAATTACTCATACTGATATTTCACATCATTAATGATATCGTATAGCAAAATATGAAAATAGAATAAATAAATTGAAAATGTACGCGGCACCGACCCTTTTCTGGGAATCACTCTAAAATGCTCTTAATGCCGTCTAACCGAACAAAAATCATCCAATCAGCAAATTCTAAGGGAATATGGTTGGTAAACCAAAAGCATCATATAAATTTAATAAAATTTGGAAAATGGGCGCGGCTCCGCCCACAAAATCTTAAAGTCTTGCAGTTTTTTCCTTCTATCCCTTATGTCGTTGTTGTTGTTATAGCGATAAAACACTCTCCTAATCTTCGTAATTTTTTCTCAATGTATAAATTCAATTGTACTATTGGGTATATAAAAATATGTAAATACTTACTACAAAAAACGCAGACTATGCCAACGGCTTTTGGTTTTAACAAAAAAAAAAAAATTTACAAGTAGTGCAACAAATCATGTTGAAACCGAGCAAAACAAAAAAAAAGAAGGAATATTCTACGAAAAAAATTCAATTCAATGAAATTCAAAATTCAAATAAAACATGATGAAGTAAGTGAAATCAACTCGAAAAATTGCAGTGAAATTGTTGCCTGAGATTTTGTTGATCCCCAGTGCTGTGAGTTAATTTATTTGTTATTTAAATTCGATTCTCAATTTTCTTGCTACCATTTATTTGTGTATTTATTTTGCATAATATTATTTTGGCTTAAAATGGATGACAGTAACTCGTTCGCTTGATTGCTGTTTTTGTTATTTTAAATTTTTTCTTTTAATTCTACACCTTTTTGTTCGTAGATTATTCAACCACCACTACGGTGTGTTTGTTTGGCTTGCTGATTGTGTTGACGATGATTTAATGAAAATCTTCATCACGTGCGGCATATTTTGCATTTATCCAAAGCTTTTTTTATAATATTTTATTTGGATACTTTTATTTTCAATATATTTTTCCCACTGACTGTTGTGGGTGCCAAGTTTTTTGGAACCGTGGTATTTATGTAAGGTGCATATGTATCCAAATACATAGGTATGTATGAATATGTGTTACTCTTATAAAAATACCCAACTCACGTATGTCACACTGACATATTTAGCCTATTTTGTATTATAAAAGGTGGAAAATGAATTGTCTGTTTTGCGAGGTGTAAGTGCGAATGAGCGAATGTATCTTTATTCAAATATTGTCAGCTTATTTATACTAAATTAGTCTAAACATATTCTTACATACATATTTACTTTAAGCATACATACTTACATACCTACATACAACTCGACACATATATGTACCTACACATTTGTGTTGAGTTGTAACGTCTGTGAGAAACGCAATGTCAGCAAATTTTCCTGAATGCAAATTTGGTTTAGTCGTGTGTTGTACACACACCTGTATTAAATCGTGTGAATTGCTCTGTCAGCAACAATTAGCAAATGCCCCATTTGTGTTGATTAAAACTTAGACTCTTTTTGTTACAGGGTAGCATATTAACTGGTTTACTCATTTGGCATTGAAATTGTTGGCTGTTTGCACTACAGTATGCTCGTTTTTTAGTCAATATGATTCGAATTACATTTGAAGTGGTTTGAGAATTTAATTGAAAAATTAGAAACAAATGCAGTTTAGCTTGCGTTCTATTTATTAAATAGATATGTATTTGTGCTACACTGGTGCATTCCACGGTTGTTACGCACAACTCGTTCGCATTTTTTCAGTTCGAACTTAGGTTGGGTTAATTTGAAGTGGCCGGTCAGTGAGGACCAACTATTTAGTGCTTTATGTTAAGTTCAGTTAAGAAGGCGTTGAAATTCCCACGATTCCACTCAATGACATTTTCGTCCCTTACGGCACTCGTTAAATGATATCGGGTGGTGACACCTTCGTCAAACCAGATTACCTTCTGTTCCTCTTGTTGTGTTAACACCCCATTCAATGTGGATAACCACTCACAACTTGTCATCAAAGTCCTGCAACCTGATTCCAAGGAAACTTGCAGTTTCAACAGGTTCTACATTACATAAAATGTAATAGATGGTTGGTGTCATGTGGGAGCACATCGCATGCAAGACAAACATTACGTATGGGTTGATTCTGGACAAGTAAGAATTTAACCTGTTACAGTTACTTGTTCTATGATTTCTTATTCTGCAAGGGTAGGATATTGTATATTAATAACAGCGTTCACCATTTACCGATTCTGTGTGGATTTGTCTAAGGGGTTGCTTATACTTCTATGTTGGTAGGTGCCGGATCTCGCCATGGTGCGTGTGAAGATATTCCTTAACCCACGTGGAGATGGTGCTAGATCAAGCAGTTGTTTGTTTAGCAAAAACTGCCTGTTCAGGATTTCGTTGTGCTCTCCAATGTTGAGCTCTTTGGCCTCACTATGTGGGTGGTGTTCGTGGGTCATAAGGAGACATCCGGTGGTAGTCCTGATTGCAGAATTTTGACAGGCCTGCAGCCTTTTCCAGTATATGTTTTTAAGACCAGAGGAGACGCATAGCTCATGAGAGGCATGAATTTAAGTAATAGTGAATGATACACTTTTAAAACCTCTGCTAGACTGTCGAAAAACTGTGCGCCCAGAAATCCGAGTCATCTTGTTTACAGTCTTAGACGTCGGCAGAGAGAGCGATGAACCGACTTCTCTTCCTCCTCGTTCTCGTTCTGAAGTAAACTAGTTGCTTTGCCATCAAACATAGCCATAAGGACCTTGAGATATCGCAATTATTCCGGTTGGTCTACAGAAAGTGCTTTGCTCTAATCTTATATTTCTCGATTGTTCTCAAGGAGTAACCCAGCGGTGGTCATATGGAGCTGTCCACCTTGCTTTTGTCCATTTAGGTGCCTTGCCTGGCCATCGCATCAGCAAATTCAATAGGGCAATATTGCTTTGCCCTGGGACTCAGCAAAATGAGCCTTGTAAGCGCCAGCGATGGCCGTGGTGTAACGATAGCGTACTCAACCTACCACACCACAGGTCTTGGGTTCAACTCCCTGACAAAGTTACATCAAAACTGTATGAAAATTTTTTTTAATAAGAATAATGATATGGCGAATAATCTGAGTATATTTGTGCCATGAAAATCTTCTCAATAAAAATTCATTTGCCTTGAAGATGCTTTTCGGAGTCGGAATAAAATATCTAGGTCCAGTCAATCCAATTTGAATAGAAAATTGAAGAGGAGCATAGCGCTCGGCCTTAGCGCTAACTAGCGCCAAGTATTAGTTTTATTTTTTTATGAATGGCAGCGAAGTTTTACACCTTCGCACGATATCCGACTTTATCATGTTAAGTTCTACCTAATGCCGTTGTGGCGGCTTAACAGTCGTCAAAGATCACTACATTGATATCTGGTGCCTTCTATCCTTGATTCGGGTCTCTATATAGCAGAGACATCTGCCTGGAAACCGCTGCATAAACCATGGAGCCGGTACTATTGATTTACGTGCAGATGCTTTGAGTACATTCAAGCTTCAGTTCCCTTTTCCATTATTGAGCCGTGTGTGTGTGCGATAATGCCCCTACCACTCTCAAGGCTTTCCTTCCGTTCTTCACTAGAAGGATATCTTATGTTCAGCTTCTGGAAGGCAAAAACCGCAGTAATATGGTCGGTTTCGGACGTAATGTCAGTTTTAATTCCTCTTAATCGTCTCCTTGTCATGTCAGCTAATATTGTCGTGTGCCCGTAGTCGGTGGATTTCCACATATTGAACCCTCTTGGTCGTTCAATCCTTTTCCCGGCCAATTCCTGCATAAAAACTTGTAGAGTTATCAAGTAAAAAATAACGTTTTACCCTTCTTGAGGCGTTCTGTTCACAGCGCTCGATATTCTCAGGTATGCTAGCTTTTGCGGCTTCCCAACCCTTTGTTGATTACCCTAATTGTCTAGCGCCTTCCACCAGATAGGAACTCTATTCGTGGATGATATGTGGTGATAGTACCCAGTTCCTCACGAAAGCCCTTTTGAATTTGTTGTCTGCTACAATCTTAAGTTTTTTTTCGCCTTAATTTAAAGCATTACGGATTGCAGGCCCCCCTTCTTATGGACTAGGCAAATAACACTTAGTTTCAATTCATCAGGCATGCACTCGTTCGGCCATATTTTGCATAGACGTTGATTAAAGCGCCTTACCACACCCTCGCCGTCGTGTATGAATAGCTCCGCCGGCAATTCATTCGCTCAGTTTTGTTATTATACTTAGCGGAGCAGAGCTCACAGAGTATATTAACTTTGTTCGCATAACGGTAATTCGTAACGGCATAAACTATTCAAGATAGATATAGACTTCTATATATCAAAATGATCTGGGTGAAAAAAGAAATTCATTTAGCCATGTCCGTCTGTCTGTAAACACGGTAACTTGAGTAACTTTTGAGGTATCTTGATGAAATTTGGTACGTAGGTTCCAGGGCGCTCATCTCAGATCGCTATTTAAAATGAACGAAATCGTAATACAACCACGTCAATTTTTCGATATCGAAAATTTCGAAAAACCGAAAAGTGCGATAATTCATTACCAAAAACGGATAAAGCGATGAAATTTGGTAGGTGCGTTGACCTTATTACGCAAAATAGAAAATTAGAAACATTTTGGACAACGGGCGTGGCACCGCCCACTTTTAAAAGAAGGTAATTTAAAAGTTTTGCAAGCTGTAATTTGGCAGTCCTTGAAGATATCATGATGAAATTTGGTAGGCACGTTTCTCCTATTACTATATGTGTGATAAATAAAAAATTAATATCTTTACAGTAATGATATGGTACAACAAAATACAAAGATAAAAGAAAATTTCAAATTGGGCGTAACTCCGCCCTTTTTCATTTAATTCGTCTAGAATACTTTTTAATGCCATAAGTCGAACAAAAATTTACCAATCCCCTCTGAAATTTGGTAGGGACATAGATTCTACGACGATAACTCTTTTCTGTGAAAAAGGGCGAAATCCGTTGAAGCCACGCCCAGTTTTTATACACAGTCGACCGTCTGTCCTTCTTAACTAACTTAGTTCACGTACTTATCTGAAGTCACTTTATCTTGGTATAAAATATGGCCGAAATCCGACTATGACCACGCCCCACTTTTTCCGATATCGAAAATTACAAAAATGCCATAATTCTTTACCAAATATGAAAAAAGATATGAAACACGGTAATTGGATTGTTTTTTGATGCAAAATATAGTTTTAGAAAAAAACTTTATAAAATGGTTGTGACACCTACCATATTAAGTAGAAGAAAATGAAAAAGTTTCTGCAGGGCGAAATCAAAAGCCCTCGGAATCTTGGCAGGAATACTGTTCGTGGTGTGACATATATAAATAAATTAGCGATACCCGACAGAAGATGTTCTGGGTCACCCTGGTCCACATTTTGGGTCGTTATCTCGGAAACGCCTTCACACATACAACTAAGTTATACTCCCTTTTAAAACCCTCATTTATAGCTTCCATTTGATACCTATGTCATAAAAACACATTCCAGGGTTACCCTAGGTTCATTTTGCTAAATGGTGATTTTCCCTTATTTTGTCTCCAAAGCTCTCAGCTGAGTATGTAATGTTCGGTTACAACCGAACTTAGCTTTCCTTACTTGTTTTTTAATCTGGTTGTTGTTATTCTAACTTTGTCATAGTCGGATAGGGAAACATTTATGCCATTATCATCGATTGTGGTTTCGCGTTTATCAACTCCTGTGGGTGTTTCATCGATATCTATATTACGGAGCACGGGAAAGTGTCGGCACCCTGCCTTGACCACGGTTTCCGTTTGGAAAACTTTGGAGGTGTTATTCCCGGTAGCAAGCAGCTCGAGCTCCTCACCTTCAGGCCTTTCCTCCTCTCTTTTTTGCTCCCCATTAATACGTATCGCCTCATTTTTATGGATTTCTTTTATCAGAAATAAGATCATTTTCATTAGCATTCGTGCGAACTTCCCTAAATTTTCAATTTCCTATGACTTTTCATTAATTTTCCATTGAACTACATATATTCGCATATCAAAGAACAAATTCATAATTTAAATTAAAATATTTCGAATTTATATTGTAATATAGCTGAGGTGGAATCAAATTTGTTCATTGCTATTACAACTCCCATTAGTAAATTTAAAAACAATTCACGCATTTGTTTTTGTTTTATTTTAAATATTGTTAATCACTAACATTGATGAGCCCATAAAATTCACGCTACAATTACTTTATGCCAAAACCAGTCATTTATTATAGAATAAACTAGAATAACTATAAATTGAAATTGCTTATTAATATACAATAAATCCAAACAAGGTAGATATTCTTCATTAACCACATAGAGAAAGTATGTACTGCGCAACGAACCCATGAACTGGGGGCTGAAAGGAACAAACTTGCACCAACCACCACACTCAAGTTTGGCGAGAAATTTTCTCTATTGGAAAAATGTAAATATGGAAGTTATTTTAATAAGCCTAATCCAGACACCGGATGTTGATGTTGTCAATGGTAACACCATTTCAATGGGTTCGACTATTCATAAGTTGTCAACAAATTCCTCTAACGGGAGTCCAAGGAAGTTTGAACAAGAGTTGACCATAGAGAAGTTAGAGGCATTACTTACTTACTTAATTGGCACTTCGAGGTTGCAGCCGTATGTAGAAGTCCACGAAACTGGCGAAAGCTTCTCATGGGAACGGCCAGTGTAATTCTCTTGCATGCGGTTCAAGCAGCCTCACTACTTCCGGTTGCTTTAGAGACATAGGTTCCTTATTAAAAATGGAAAAATGATTGGTGTCATGTTGGGAGACACATCGCGTGCAAGACATACTAACGTATGATTATTGACAAGTAAGAAATTAACCTGTTACATTACCCAGAACGAAGTTGGGAGAGGGTGAATCCCTTGGTAAATTTATATCTTGTTCTGCAAGCGTAGGATAGTATATAGTGATAACGGGGCTCACCGAACGCAAACCTAACAAAGATGCTTACCGATTCTATGTGGATTTCGCTTAGGACCTCCTTATGCTTATCTGGATCAAATGACTGGCATGTGCCTTGAAGTTTAGGTCAAGTGTTACCCCTAAGATTTTTTGATGACTGACGTTTGGCAACGTTACACAATCGACGTGAACGTCCAATAATTGCGCCGTATGTTCATTCCACATCGTAAAAAAAGTGGCCCGTGAATTTGGTCGATGATAGTACCAGGTCGGGAGAGATGAAGAAACTATAAATACATGGGAGAGCTGTTTTTTTTCTTGAAACTAGTGCATATAATTGTTGGGCC
>NW_027137390.1:0-21823 GCF_040869045.1 Eurosta solidaginis | reverse complement strand
AATGGGTGTGACACCTACCATATTAAGTAGAAGAAAATGAAAAAGTTCTACAAGGCGAAATCAACAGCCCTTGGAATCTTGGCAGGAATACTGTTAGTGTTATTGAATATATAAATAAATTAGCAGTACCCGACAGATGATTTTCTGGATCACCTGGTCCACATTTGGTCGATATCGCGAGAACGCCTTCACATATACATCTAAGGGCCACTCGCTTTTAAAACCCTCATTAATACCTTTAATTTGATATCCATATCGTACAAATACATTCTAGAGTCAACCGTGGCCCACCCTAATGGCGATATCTCGAAAAGGCGTGCACCTATAGACCTAATGCCCACTCCCTCTTAAAATGCTCAGTAACACCTTTCGTTTGATACCCATATCGTAAAAACATTCTAGAGTCACCCCTGGCCCACCCTAATGGCGATATCTCGAAAAGGCGTCCACCTATAGACCTAATGTCAACTCCCTCTTAAAATGCTCAGTAACACCTTTCCTTTGATACCCATATCGTACAAACATTCTAGAGTCACCCCTGGCCCACCCTAATGGCGATATCTCGAAAAGGCGTCCACCTATAGACCTAATTCCCACTTTCTCTTAAAATGCTCAGTAACACCTTTCGTTTGATACCCATATCGTACAAACATTCTAGAGTCACCCCTGGCCCACCCTAATGGCGATATCTCGAAAAGGCGTCCACCTATAGACCTAATGCCCACTCCCTCTTAAAATGCTCAGTAACACCTTTCGTTTGATACCCATATCGTACAAACATTCTAGAGTCACCCTTGGTCAACCTTTATGGCGATATCTCGAAAAGGCGTCCACCTATAGAACTGAGGATTACTCCCTTTTAAAATACTCAGTACCACCTTTCATTTGATACCCATATCGTACAAACACATTCTAGAGTCACCCTGGCCCACCCTAAAGGCGATATCTCGAAAAGGCGTCCACCTATAGACCTAATGCCCACTTTCTCTTAAAATGCTCAGTAACACCTTTCGTTTGATACCCATATCGTACAAACATTCTAGAGTCACCCCTGGCCCACCCTAATGGCCATATCTCGGAAAGGCGTCCACCTATAGACCTAGTGCCCACTCCCTCTTAAAATGCTCAGTAACACCTTTCGTTTGATACCCATATCGTACAAACATTCTAGAGTCACCCTTGGTCCACCTTTATGGCGATATCTCGAAAAAGCGTCCACCTATAGAACTAAGGATTACTCCCTCTTAAAATGCTCAGTAACAACTTTCGTTTGATACCCATATCGTACAAACATTCTAGAGTCACCCCTGGCCCACCCTAATGGCGATATCTCGAAAAGGCGTCCACCTATAGACCTAATGCCCACTCCCTCTTAAAATGCTCAGTAACACCTTTCGTTTGATACCCATATCGTACAAACATTCTAGAGTCACCCTTGGTCAACCTTTATGGCGATATCTCGAAAAGGCGTCCACCTATAGAACTGAGGATTACTCCCTTTTAAAATACTCAGTACCACCTTTCATTTGATACCCATATCGTACAAACACATTCTAGAGTCACCCTGGCCCACCCTAATGGCGATATCTCGAAAAGGCGTCCACCTATAGACCTAATGCCCACTTTCTCTTAAAATGCTCAGTAACACCTACCCATATCGTACAAATTTCTAGAGTCACCCCTGGCCCACCCTAATGGCGATATCTCGAAAAGGCGTCCACCTATAAACCTAGTGCCCACTCCCTCTTAAAATGCTCAGTAACACCTTTCGTTTGATACCCATATCGTACAAACATTCTAGAGTCACCCTTGGTCCACCTTTATGGCGATATCTCGAAAAAGCGTCCACCTATAGAACTAAGGATTACTCCCTTTTAAAATAATCATTACCACCTTTCACTTGATACCCATATCGTACAAACACATTCCAGAGTCACCCCTGGCCCACCCTAATGGCGACATTTCGAAAAGGCGTCCACCTATAGACCTAATGCCCACTCCCTCTTAAAATGCTCAGTAACACCTTTCATTTGATTCCCATATCGTACAACTAGAGACACCCCTGGTCCACCTTTATGGCGATATCTCGAAACGGCGTCCACCTATGGAACTAAGGATCACTCCTTTTCAAAATACTCATTAACAGCTTTCATTTGATACCCATATCGTACAAACATATTCTAGAGTCACCCCTGGTCCACCTTTATGGCGATTTCTCGAAAAGGCGTTCACCTATAGAACTAAAGCCCATTCCCTTTTAAAATACTCATTATCACCTTTCATTTGATACCCATATCGTACAAACACATTCTAGAGTCAGCCCTGGTCCACCTTTATGGCGATATCCCTAAATGGCGTCCATCCATAGAACTATGGCCTACTCTCTCTTAAAATACTCTTTAATACCTTCCATTTGATACACATGTCATACAACCACATTCCAGGGTTACCCTAGGTTCATTTTCCTACATGGTGATTTTCCTTATTTTGTCTCCATAGCTCTCAACTGAGTATGTAATGTTCGGTTACACCCGAACTTAGCCTTCCTTACTTGTTTTACTTAGCTATGCAAAAAAGTAGGACCGGTTTTTAGCCGATTTGCCTCATTGTCAGAGCAAACAGTTGTAGCTATAGAAAAAATGTTTTTGCCAAATTTCGTTCAGATTGGGAGATTTTCGTTCGACTTATGGCATTATAGGTGTTTCCGGAGGAGTAACAAAAAAAGGGCCGGTCACGCCCATTTTCAAAATTTGTTTAAGTTCTATTCTTAGCTCAAACATACCACTACTGAGGTAGAATAGCAGTCAAATGTAGTTAAATACCATAGAGTTATTGCAAATTTTGTTAATGTTAGACCTTTAAGAAAAGTGGACGTAGCCTTTCACCGATTTTGATTATCTTCACTCAGTCTATATAATTTAGCAAGGAAGGTGCTTCTGCCAAATTTCAACGAATATCTTTAACGGCTTTTGATTTACGGCTTGTTAAACTTCCAAATTTTCTTCTTCTAAATGTAGGTGGTTCCAAACCCATTTTCCAAAATTTTTTGAAATTTATGTTTTGCGTCATAAAACCAATCCACCTGCAAAATTTCATTAGCTTAGCGGTATTCGTTTTTGAATTATTTCTAGAAGGTTTAATGTGGTCAGAGTAATCGTTCCCGATGGTCGGGCTAGTACCTTAATCCGGCAAAGGACCATCAACATCGATACCCTCCCCAAAGCCTCCGGGAAGCGTCTTTATCGTGAATACAACAACAAAAACACTACAAATTAAACTCGATAACACATCGACAAAAAATGGATAAGAAACCAATTACAAGACGATAGCTCAACGACATGTTACTGTTCCTCCCATAGGAGCTGGGTGTCAAAGAACTTAAATTCCGTATCATATAGGGTTATTTTTCTCAGTGCAGCTGGGTTTTTTTTCTTCTAGCAAATGAAATGATATCCTACGGCTCTTATTAGATAAGATGTGGTTTGGTCCACTATTTAATGAATTTATTTCCCCGATATTCAGATGAAGTTACGCATAAGTGGTGCAACTTAAAATCGTACTTTAGTACAGAGAAGCAGCGTGTAGAAAACGCAAGACAAAACGGAGAAAGCGTTGATGATAGGATTCCTTGGAAATTTTATGGCTCGTGGAAGTTCCTCGTCATCGAGAACCAGTATACGATGTCGGGGAATAATAAAAAAAAAGAAGAAGTTTGGAGGTATTAAATTTTTCTTTTCTCTATTGCTTGAAATCCTGTTTAGTTGACACAGCCATTAATTCTATGAGCAGTCTCTAGAAAGAAGTGTTTTAAGAGCTCGTTACCATGTCTAACCATCGGATTATGACTCTTTCCCAGGGTATATTAGAGTCCAATGTATATCAGAACCATGTGAGTTTTCTCCCGCGGTAGACCCTGTCACAAGAGGCGACCAAATCCCGTACATAGGAGTAGGTACCGAAGACCCGCTGTTCGGCTGGTTGATATATTCTGGAGCATACAAAAAGTAATATCCTCTGATAAACTTTACTAGAGTTTAATTTCTTCTCAAATTCTTTGAAACTAGATTTCTCAATTGAAAAATCTAAATTTAATTACAAGTAAATGAATTTTTAACTTAAACAATTAATTTGTAAATATATTTAATTCGTTATGTAATCTGTAAGAAACCTTGTATTTCAAAGATTACTATATTTAAATAAATAACAAAGAAAAAAAACTATATCTTCAAATCTACCAGACTCATGATAATAAAATCGACCCGAGCCATATTTTTGTCGACTTCGGAGCAGATTTTGACATCGCGAAAACTAATTGCTTGTATGCCGCCATATCTACATTTAAGGCACGCATAATTCTAGTAAAGCTTTACCAAATGGCATTGAGCAACACGGGTGCTACTTTGGACTAAGTACGCAATTGAAAAGTGAAGTCCTCTTTCGACGAACAAAAATCACTATATATAAGTCCCTTATCATACCTGTCCTAATCTTGGCTCTGAACCATAGACTTACTTACTTACGCGACAGTAACTTTCTTGGACGGAGCGTCATCCTTAATTCGCATAACATGGCCTAGCCCGCGCAGCCGCTGCGTTTTAATTCGCTGGACTATGTTGATGGTTGTGTATAGCTCGTACAGCTCATCGTTAAATCTTCTTCGGTACCCGCCATTACCAACGCGTAGACGTCCGTAAATCTTTCGAAGAAATTTTCTCTCGAACGCTCCCATGAGCCGATTCATCTGATGTTGTAATGGTCCATGCTTCTGCACCATATAGCAGGACGGGTACGATAAGTGACTTGTACAGTATAATTTTCGTTTGGTGAGAGAGGACTTTACTTTTCAATTGACTACCTAGTCCAAAGTAGCACTTATTGGCAAGAGTCTGAATTTCAGCGCCGGTGTTGTTGCTAGTGTTGATGCTGGTTCCCAAATAAACGAAGTCTTTTACTATTTCGAAATTATTGCTGCCAACAGTAGCGTGGTTGCCAAGGCGCATATGGGCTTACCCTTTGATCGATGACAGTAGGTACTTCGTTTTGTCCTCATTCACCATCAAACCCATCTCTATCTCTTCTTTTTCCAGTTAGGAGTAAGCAGAACTAACGGCGCGGGTGTTTAGGCCGATAATATCAATGTTATCAGCTAATGCCAATAATTGCACGCTTTTATAGAACCATAGACGATGTCTAGAAATAAGGGGGGAGGCTCGAAGCCCTCCGGAAAGTTTGCTCGTTCATTGTGCTCTATCTGTTAAATTTTGAAGTAAATTGCGTTTGTCCAAACAGAGTTCCGTTCTAATGATTTATATCGCGTCTTGCATATGAGTAATATATATCGCAACGAATTTACTGTAACTCCGCTTATTTTCAACTTGCTTCTTACGTTCGTATCGCTAAATTGTCGAATAAATAAATCAAATATTTAATAATGCAAAACGGTCTTTATTAGACTACTTTGAATAACACTTATACTACACAACTGTTATCGTGTTTACATCAAACTCAAGTCAGACTAATCCGCTTTTGCCGCTTTTATACTCTTTTCTGCATCGTTGGGATATTCCAGATGTTTCTCCTTGTAGAATGTTCTACTTGTTTACCCTAGTAATAGAGCTACATACTTATATGTATATGTAGTTTATAGACTCACACATATGCATATGCGTGTATATATGTGAGTAATACTTTGACTGTTGACTAACTATGTACATCTGTGTGTGAGTTATCTCTTCGCTGCCTTGTATGCATGTGGGTAAACGACGATTAATGTGTTTATGTGTATTTCCCCGCTGCGTGTATGTACATGGTACATATGTGCAGACGCAATTATTGTTCGTTTATGTAGATATATAATGTTTGAATTATTGATGTGAATTCGCGTCACTGCTTAGCATCGGCTTAGAGATAGCAGCACAGACAAATCTCTCGATCTAAACGCTGCTAGCATCGCCAAATATACCACTCTTCTACTCCGTGGTTTCTCAATGCTTTGTATGCGGTAGATGGTATCACTGATCTTCTTCACAACCTTGTACGGGCCTTACCAACTGCACCGAAATTTGGCTGGAACACCTTTCCGCCGGTGAGGGTTGTGTAACAGTACCAAATCTCCCACCAAGAAACCTTCCAAATTTTTATTCTCATAGTACATGCGTTTCATCTTACTACTCATTATTCTTGATTATTCCCTAGCACTCTGTTGTTTGGCCAATGAACTTCTTCCCAGAGCTTGCACTTGAGGGATTGACTTTGCATCATCATTATCGTCTGGACGTTTCACAACAGTAGTGCGCGCTGGCATGAAACCACCCTTGCATTCTTTCTGAAAAATTCTTTCAGTCATTCTAGTGCGTCCATTAGGGTTTGTCGATGCCGGTCTCTTTCTTGCAGGTACTTTTAATTTCGCTTTATTTGGCCCATTCGATCCATCAACCTTTTCTTTTGACTTTCGTGGCCTCTGTCGAGTCTTCTCCACCAGTACTCGATTACTACTGAACCCTTTCTCCAACTTGAAGTTAAGTGGTATATCCTGGTTCTCATAGGGCATCACCCTTCTCTGCATATCGATCTTGATGTCATGGTCAACCAAGAAGTCAACTCCCAATATGACTTCTTCAACGATCTTCGCCACCACGAATTTGTGTAGAACCGTGACCTCTCCAATCAAGACTTCACATATCACTTCTCCCTGAACTTGGTTATACTCGCCAGTGACCGTACGCAACCTTGCTCCAGGTAACGGTTTTATTTTCCTCTTGACCAAGTCAGATCGGATCAAGGAATGAGATGCACCCGTATCTACAGTCAGTACATGTTCTTTACCATCCACATTCCCTCTGACGGTAAGACTGCTCGATTTTCTACCAATTTGCAACACAGATATCACAGGGCATTCAATAGCTGGATCTAGCTCTCGATCTCTACCTCTTACTCGCTCTTGCTCATCTCCTCCAGCTTTGCGTTTACGGCCACCCACATTGTTGGAACTATTAGGACCAAGATCGCAATGACGTGCAATGTGACCGGACTTCCCGCATTTGAAGCAGTCGATAACTTTTTCACTCCGCTTTTGCGATCCTTTCAGCGCGTCTACCCACTCTGGCCTTTCTACTTCCACACGGCGGGCTTTGAAAACTGGCTTACACAGAAGCGACGCTGTTTCCTGAGTCAATGATGTGATACCGTTTCGCGTATGCGGCTCGCTTCGTTTCGAAGTCCCGTATGCCATTTATAACGCTCTGAATCTTCACTCTTTCCATGTGTTCCACGGGTGCATCCGCATTTGCAAGATGAGCCAATCTTTCAATGTCCGAAGCAAACTCCTGCAAAGTCTCGTTAGCTTTTTGGTAGCAGTTTTGCAATTCTATTCGGTAGATATGTTTCCTGTGTTCGCTTCCGTATCTTCGTTCTACAGCAGCCGTCAATGCTTCGTAACTGTTACGTTCGTACTCTGGGATGGTCTGTAGGATCTCAGCAGCTGGTCTTTTAAAGCCACGAAAAATGCTGCAACTTTATCTTCGGCATTCCAGTTGTACGCTGCTGAAGTCTTCTCAAATTTAAGCTTAAATACCTGGAAAGGAACAGAACTATCAAACGTTGCTGATTTTACCTTCAGAGTAGACGCTGAAGTGATTGGACGGTTCAATTGTAACTCCTGAATCCGATCTTTCAAAGCATCCATCTCAGCCTCCATATTATCTTGTCGTTCACTAAAACCCTCCAACTGCGATGATATGCGATCCTCTTGCGCTTTCAACTGCTGAGCCAACTGAGATATCATATATGTCTTCTGTTCTTCCATTTGCGATGCCATATATGTCTTCTGTTCTTCCAGTTGAGATGACATTTGCGACATTTCTGAAATACGCGTTTCTTGTGATTCCATTTGAGATGCCATATATGTCTTCTGTTCTGTCAGTTGAGATGACACTGTCGATGTTTGAGCAGATATTGCCGCCAAAATCATGTTCAAGTCTGTGCTCGTAACTGTCTGCGGTGTTTCGATTTTCTCCTCAATTTTTGTTGTTTGTCTCGTCGCCATCAGGATAAGAGACATCATCGTCCACATTAATTCCCTCCGATTCCATTACCTCTCGTAGCCGTGCTTGAAGTTCGACCTTATTGCCGGTTGTATTCAATCCACGGTTCTCCAACTCCTTTTTCAGTTGATGGATCCTTAATTCGCTTAACTTTGCCATGTCCAAGATGTATTCGCAATCTTCGGAATTTATTCAACAATTCCTCTTCTGACACCAATTGTAACGAATTTACTGTAACTCCGCTTATTTTCAACTTGCTTCTTACGTTAGTATCGCTAAATTGTCGAATAAATAAATCAAATATTTAATAATGCAAAACGGTTTTATTAGACTACTTTGAATAACACTTATACTTCACAACTGTTATCGTGTTTAAATCAAAACTCAAGTCAGACTACTACGCTTTTGCCGCTTTTATACTCTTTTCTGCATCGTTGGGATATTCCAGATGTTTCTCCTTGTAGAATGTTCTACTTGTTTACCCTAGTAATTGAGCTAAATACTTATATGTATGCCTATTTGTAGTTTATAGACTCACACATAGGCATATGCGTGTATATATGTGAGTAATACTTTGACTGTTGACTATAGTTATAACTATGTACATCGGTGTGTGAGTTATCTATTCGCTGCCTTGTATGAATGTGGATAAACGACGATTGATGTGTTTATGTATATTTCCCCGTTGCGTGGATGTACATGGTACATATGTGTAGACGCAATTATTGTTCGTTTATGTAGATACATAATGATTGAATTATTGATGTGAATTCGCGTCACTGCTTAGCATCGGCTTAGAGATAGAAGCACCTCTTAGTTTTGCTAATATTCGTAACAATATTTTTTAGGTTCTCACGCAAGAAAACAAAGATGACCTCGACGAATACATTGAATTCTTAGATGAAGGTATCGACGCGTATGTATAAACTTTAACAATGTACGTAGTTGGCGCAAATCCCCAAGGGAGCCCTCCTGATACCAGGGCGCACTAGGTTGTATGAAGACCTTACCCGGATAATGCGGATCTCTGTCCGGGTGGTGTTCATTTTCTCCGCCACTCGTGAGAATATGCATAGGAATCAACAACAACAACAAGAAGACAAAGCAAAACAAATAAGGATGGCTAAGTTCGGGTGTAACCAAACATTACATACTCAGCTGAGAGCTTTGGAGACAAAATTGTCTTTGTTATCTTTCTTCAGCTATCAATTAGTTTTATTTGAATATTCTTTTAAATATGAAAATTTGGTTAAATTTGAACGCATTTCTATATCATTTTTTTTAATCACTCCTGAAATATTTTCGAAGCGCTCTTAATTATGAGTCCGATATGAGCCGGAAATTGTAGACCATGGGTGACGTTTTTTGGAACGATTTTACTTCATCTTTTGTCAAATAAGGGAAAATCGCCATATAGAAAAATGAACCTAGGGTAACCCTGAAATGTGTTTGTATGACACGGGTATCATATTAATGAGGGTTTTAAAATGGAGTGGCCCTTAGTTGTATATGTGAAGGCGATTTCGAGATATCGACCAAAATGTGGACCCGGGTGACCCAGAACATCATCTGTCGGGTACCGCTAATTTATTTATATATGTAATACCACGAGCATTATTCCGGCAAAGATTCCAATGGCTTTTGATTTCGCCTGCAAACTTTTTCATTTTCTTCTACTTAATATGGTAGGTTTCACACCCATTTTATAAACTTTTTTCTAAAGTTATATTTTGATTTCCCTCTACAGAACTTTTTCATTTTCTTCTACTTAATGTGGTAGGGTTACATCATATCAATACTGGAGTTGAATGTTGACATAATTTACTTATATACTGTAAAGATATTAAATTTTTTCTTTAAATTTGACTTAAAAAATTGTTTTTTTTTTTAAGTGGGCGTGTTCGTTATCAGATTTTGCTAATTATACTCAGTTGAGCAGAGCTCACAGAGTATATTAAGTTTGATTGGATAACGGTTCGTTGTACATATATAAACGAATCGAGATAGATATAGACTTCCATATATCAAAATAATCAGGATCGAAAAAAAATTGAGCCATGTCCGTCCGTTAACACGATAACTTGAGTAAATTTTGAGGTATCTTGATGAAATTTAGTATGTAGGTTCCTGAGCACTCATCTTAGATCGCTATTTAAAATGAACGATATCGGACTATAACCACGCCCACTTTTTCGATATCGAAAATTTCGAAAAACCGAAAAAGTGCGATAATTCATTACAAAAGACAGATAAATCGACGAAACTTGGTAGATGAGTTGAACTTATGACGCAGAATAGAAAATTAGTAAAAAATTGGACAGTGTGTGTGGCACCGCTCACTTTTAAAAGAAGGTAATTTAAAACTTTTGCAAGCTGTAATTTGGCAGTCGTTGAAGATATCATGATGAAATTTGGCAGAAACGTTACTCCTATTACTATATGTACGCTTAAGAAAAATTAGCAAAATCGGAGAAGGACCACGCCCACTTTTAAAAAAAAAAAATTTTTAAGTAAAATTTTAACAAAAAATTTAATATCTTTACAGTATATAAGTAAATTATGTCAACATTCAACTCCAGTAATGATTGGGCGTAGCTCCGCCCTTTTTCATTTAATTTGTCTAGGATACTTTTAACGCCATAAGTCGAATAAAAATTAACCAATCCTTTTGAACTTTGATAGGGGAATAGATGTTATGACGATAACTGTTTTCTGTGAAAATGGACGCAATCCGTTGATGCCACGCCCAGTTTTTATACACAGGCGTCCGTCTGTCCTTCCGCATGGCCGTTAACACGATAACTTCAGCAAAAATCGACATATCTTTAATGAACTTATTTCACGTGCTTACTTGAACTCACTTTATCTTGGTATGAAAAATGAACGAAATCCGACTATGACCACGCCCACTTTTTCGATATCGAAAATTACGAAAAATGAAGAAATTCTATACCAAATACGAAAAAAGGGATGAAACATGGTAAGGTAATTGGATTGTTTTACTGACGCGAAATATAACTTTAGAAAAAACTTTATAAAATGGTTATGACACCTACCATATTATGTAGAAGAAAATGAATAAGTTCTGCAGGGCGAAATAAAAAACCCTTAAAATCTTGGCAGGTATTACATATATAAATAAATTAGCGGTATCCAACAGATAATGTTCTGGGTCACCCTGGTCTACATTTTGGTCGATATCTGGAAAACGCCTTCACATATACAACTACCACCACTCCCTTTTAAAACTCTCATTAATGCCTTTAATTTGATACCCATATTGTACAAACTCATTCTAGAGTCACCCCTGGTCCACCTTTACGGCGATATCTCTAAAAGGCGTCCACCTATAGAATTAAGCCACACGCCATTTTAAAATACTCATTAACACCTTTCATTTGATACCCATATTGTACAAACATATTCTAAAGTCACCCCTGGTCCACCTTTATGGCGATATCTCGAAAAGGCGAACACCTATAGAACGAAGGCCCACTTCTTTTTAAAAATACTCATTAACACCTTTCATTTGATACCCATATCGCACAAACAAAGTCTAGAGTCACCCCTGGTCCACCTTTATTGCGATACCTCGAAAAGGCGTCCACCTATAGAACTAAGGCCCACTGCCTTTTAAAATACTCATTAACTCCTTTCGTTTGATACCCATATTGCACAAACGAATTCTAGAGTCACCCCTGGCCCACCTTTATGGCGATATCTCGAAACGGCGTCCACCTATGGAACTAAGGATTACTCCCTTTTAAAAAACTCATTAACACCTTTCTTTTGATACCCATATTGTACAAACAAATTCTAGGGTCACCCCTGCTCCACCTTTATGGCGATATCTCGAAACGGCGTCCACCTATTGAACTAAGGATTACTCCCTTTTAAAATACTCATTAACACCTTTCTTTTGATACCCATATTGTACAAACAAATTCTAGGGTCAGCCCTGGTCCACCTTTATGGCGATTCTCGAAAATGCGACCACCTATACAACAACCACCCCTCCCTTTTAAAAGCCTCATTAATACCTTTAATTTGATACCCATATCGTACAATCACATTCTAGAGTCACCCCTGGTCCACCTTTGTGGCGATATCTCGAAAAGGCGACCACCTATACAACAACCACCACTCCCTTTTAAAACCCTCATTAATACCTTTGATTTGATACCCATATCGTACAAACAAATTCTAGAGTCACGCCTGGTCCACTTTTATGGCATTATTTCGAAACGGCACCCACCTATAGAACTAAGGCCCACTTCCTTTTAAAATACTCATTAACACCTTTCGTTTGATGTCCATATTGTACAAACAAATTCTAGGGTCACCCCTGGTCCACCTTTATGGCGATATCTCGAAACGGCGTCCACCTATGGAACTAAGGATTACTCCCTTTTAAAATACTCATTAACACCTTTCTTTTGATACCCGTATTGTACAAACAAATTCTAGGGTCACCCCTGGTCCACCTTTATGGCGATATCTCGAAACGGTGTCCACCTATGGAACTAAGAATTACTCCCTTTTAAAATACTCATTAACACCTTTCATTTGATACCCATATCGTACAAACGCATTCTAGAGTCACCCCTGGTCCACCTTTATGGCGATATCTCGAAAAGGCGACCACCTATACAACAACCACCACTCCCTTTTAAAACCCTCATTAATACTTTTAATTTGATACCCATATCGTACAAACACATTCTAGAGTCACCCCTGGTCCACTTTTATGGCATTATTTCGAAACGGCATCCACCTATAGAACTAAGGCCCACTTCCTTTTAAAATACTCATTAACACCATTCGTTTGATGCCCATATTGTACAAACAAATTCTAGGGTCACCCCTGGTCCACCTTTATGGCGATATCTCGAATCGGCGTCCACCTATGGAACTAAGGATTACACCCTTTTAAAATACTCATTAACACCTTTCATTTGATACCCATATCGTACAAACGCATTCTAGAGTCAACCCTGATCCACCTTTATGGCTATATCCCTAAATGGCGTCCACCTATAGAACTATGGCCCACTCCCTCATAAAATACTCTTTAATGCCTTTCGTTTGATACGCATGTCATACAAACACATTCCAGGGTTTCCCTCGGTTCATTTTCCTACATGGTTATTTTCCCTTATGTTGTCACCATAGCTCTCAAAACTTAACCATCCTTACTTGTTTTATATTATAATTATATTTATACTCAGCTGAGCAGAGCTCACAGAGTATATTAACTTTGATTGGATAACGGTTGGTTGTACAGGTATATAGGAATCGAGATAGATATAGACTTCCATATATCAAAATCATCAGTATCGAAAAAAAATTTGATTGAGCCATGTCCGTCCGTCCGTCCGTCCGTAAACACGATAACTTGAGTAAATTTTGAGGTATCTTGATGAAATTTGTTTTGTAGGTTCCTGGGTACACATCTCAGATCGGTATTTAAAATGAACGAAATCTGACTATAACCACGCCCACTTTTTCGATATCACATATTTCGAAAAATACATAAAGTGCAATAATTCATTACCAAATACGGATAAAGCGATGAAACTTGGTAGGTGGATTGACCTTATGACGTAGGATAGAAAATTAGTAAAGGTTTGGATAATGGGCGTGGCACCGCCCACTTTTGAAAGAAGGTAATTTGAAAGTTCTGCAAGCCGTAATTTGGCAGTTGTTGAAGATAACATGATGAAATTTTGCAGGAACGCTATATATGCTCTAAATATAAATTAGCAAAATCGGATGAAGAAGACGTCCACTTTTCAAAAAAAAAAATTTTTTAAGTCAAATTTTAACAAAAAATTGGTTATCTTTACAGTATATAGGGGTAAAGTATATCAACCGTCCCACTTAAAAATCTTCATCGCTTCGATTTGAATGAAATTTGGTGAAATTGCTGTGCTGTATAGTAGTGTTAATTTCACTTAAGTTCGCTCCTAAATTGTGGATGGTTACGGAGATATAAGCGTCTGAATTATCAATATTTTTTTTTTAAGCCTTTTTTCTATAAATCATAAGTCGTGTAATTGGTTTTCTAAGAAGAAATGAATAAAACGGTTTCTAAAGTATTTTTTTCCATTCTTTTCGAAAATAAATATAAAAAAAATTTTTAGAAAAATTTTAGTAAAAATTTTATTAAATTTTTTTTTTATTTTCTTTCAAAGAGGTACATTTTTCATATTTTAATTTTTATTTTTAAATTAAGCCTTGATATTTTTCCTTTAAAATGATACCTATTTTATTTTGGCACGCGAAAATTTCTTTAATGAAATAATTTTTAAAATGTCTTTAAAATCAGTTCTTGAAGAAAAAGATACAGGTATCAATTTAAAGGAAAAATATCAAGCTTTTATTTAAAAATAAAAATATGAAATTGCCCCTCTTTGAAAAAAAATTAAAAAAAAAAATTTTAAAAATTTTAAATATTTAACGAGCTCGAGGCCATATACATATATATTCAGATTAAAACCCGGATAGATTTTATATATATGTATATATTTTAAATTTTATTTAGTCGATATTTCGACCTCAATCTGAGGTCATTCTCAAGACTGTAAAAAAAAAAAACAAACATGAAACATTAAAATCATAAATAATATAAAAACCTATTTATAAACTTACACTCTTGGGTGTAGCTTGTCGACTAATTTTACAATATTAAACATAAGTACAAGAAGGCAATAGAACCGAAAAAGTAAACATCCAAAAAATATACAGTAATGGTAAACAAATTTTTACACAAACAGCAATACATTAAACTAACTAAATAATAGGCGAAACTCTCATAGTGCTCTCCTCTTGCTCCTGTTGATCAGTTGGCGGTATGCCGACGCGCATTTTTCCGTATCTGCTTTGTAGTTCATTCGTTTCTCTCTCGGTTCGTTAATAATAAACAACATCTCAAGTGTGTATCTTTTGTTGTAATGCTTCTCCTGTTGCATTATTGCTACGTTCTCAAAATCTGGAGTGTGCCGGGTTTCTCTGCAATGCTGACTTAAAGCTGTTTTGTTTTCATTAGGGTGGTCGCGATTTTTTAAATTTGATTTATGGGCGGAAATCCTTGTTTTTAATCTGGACTTAGTTGTACCAACATATACCTTCGGGCATACGTAGGACCCGTCATTTTTGCAAGGAATCCGGTATATAACGTCCGATTTGACATATTTTTCTATTTTGCTTTTTGTATTACTGAATATTTTCTGGACGGTATTATTATAAGTAAATGCTATTTTAAATCTCTCACGGTCATACATTTTGGAATATTTCATTCTATTTGATAGCCCCGGAACATGCGTGGATGTCTTATATATTTTGTTAGTTTTGTCATTAAAGGTTTGATTGGTGTTAGCTTTTGTAAAATAGTCGTGAATATAGCCTCTTATTAGACCTAAAGGAAAATCGTTGTCTTTCAGAATTTTCGTAATGATTTCTATATTTTTTCCATGGTATATCGTATCACTGATTGATAAAACTCTCTTGATAAAGTTTTTGGCTGTGTTGACTATGGTTGATTTGTCGTGCTTTGAATAAAAATTTATCAATCTGCCCGATGCAGTGGGTCTTTTGTACCAATCAAAGGATAACTTATTATGCTTTCTTACTACCAGCGTATCTAGATATGGTAGTAATCCATCTTTTTCAATTTCAAATGTAAATTTGATAGTTCTATTGTAGCTGTTTAATAGATTTATCATGTCTTCCACTGAATTCGTTTTCACAATGGCAAACAGATCGTCAACATATTTTGTTAGCAAACGGGGCTTTTGAGACGCATCCTCTTCAAATTTTGTTAGCAATTCCTCCATTACTATGTCTGCTATGACCGGCGATGCTGGTGACCCCATCGGCATTCCTACACGCTGTTCATATATTTTATTGTTGACTTTAAAATACCTATTTTCTTTAATACAAAAACGCACGACTCCCAAGAACAGTTCTTTGGTCAGAGTTGTATGGGGTTCTATCAGATTCCATTTGGACGATATAATTTCCAAGGCATGATCCACAGGAATACTCGGAAATAGCGAAACAACATCGAATGATACTAGACTCTCATCATCAAATATGTGCGTGTCTTTTATTTTATTCTTGAATTCAATAGCGTCTTTGACATTATATTTTGATGATTTCGTAATATTTTTGAGGACGTTAACAACATATTTACATAAACTGTACGAAGGGGAGTTAAACAGCTACAATAGAACTATCAAATTTACATTTGAAATTGAAAAAGATGGATTACTACCATATCTAGAAACGCTGGTAGTAAGAAAGCATAATAAGTTATCCTTTGATTGGTACAAAAGACCCACTGCATCGGGCAGATTGATAAATTTTTATTCAATGCACGACAAATCAACCATAGTCAACACAGCCAAAAACTTTATCAAGAGAGTTTTATCAATCAGTGATACGATATACCATGGAAAAAATATAGAAATCATTACGAAAATTCTGAAAGACAACGATTTTCCTTTAGGTCTAATAAGAGGCTATATTCACGACTATTTTACAAAAGCTAACACCAATCAAACCTTTAATGACAAAACTAACAAAATATATAAGACATCCACGCATGTTCCGGGGCTATCAAATAGAATGAAATATTCCAAAATGTATGACCGTGAGAGATTTAAAATAGCATTTACTTATAATAATACCGTCCAGAAAATATTCAGTAATACAAAAAGCAAAATAGAAAAATATGACAAACCGGACGTTATATACCGGATTCCTTGTAAAAATGACGTGTACTACGTATGCCCGAAGGTATATGTTGGTACAACTAAGTCCAGATTAAAAACAAGGATTTCCGCCCATAAATCAAATTTAAAAAATCGCGACCACCCTAATGAAAACAAAACAGCTTTAAGTCAGCATTGCAGAGAAACCGGGCACACTCCAGATTTTGAGAACGTAGCAATAATGCAACAGGAGAAGCATTACAACAAAAGATACACACTTGAGATGTTGTTTATTATTAACGAACCGAGAGAGAAACGAATGAACTACAAAGCAGATACGGAAAAATGCGCGTCGGCATACCGCCAACTGATCAACAGGAGCAAGAGGAGAGCACTATGAGAGTTTCGCCTATTATTTAGTTAGTTTAATGTATTGCTGTTTGTGTAAAAATTTGTTTACCATTACTGTATATTTTTTGGGTGTTTACTTTTTCGGTTCTATTGCCTTCTTGTACTTATGTTTAATATTGTAAAATTAGTCGACAAGCTACACCCAATAGTGTAAGTTTATAAATAGGTTTTTATATTATTTATGATTTTAATGTTTCATGTTTGTTTTTTTTTTTTACAGTCTTGACAATGACCTCAGATTGAGGTCGAAATATCGACTAAATAAAATTTAAAATATATACATATATATAAAATCTATCCGGGTTTTAATCTGAATATATATGTATATGGCCTCGAGCTCGTTAAATATTTAAAATTTATAAATCTAAGGCCGAAAATAATCAGAAGATAAAAAAAATTTTAATAAAATTTTTACAAAAATTTTTCTAAACAAATTTTTTATACTTATATTCGAAAATAATGGAAAAAATACTTTAGAAGCCGTTTTATTCATTTCTTCTTAGAAAGCCAATTACACGACTTATGATTTATAGAAAAAAGGCTTCCACAAAAAAAAATTGAGAAATCAGACACTTATATCTCCGTAACCATTCAAAATTTAGGAGCGAACTTAAGCGCAATTAACATTACTATATAGCACAGCAATTTCACCAAATTTCATTCAAATCGAAGCGATGAAGCTTTTTAAGTGGAACGGTTGATATACTTTACCCCATTAGTAATTTATGTCAACATTCAGCTCCAGTAATTATATGGTACAACAAAACACAAAAATAAAAGAAAATTTCAAAATGGGCTTGGCTCCACCCTTTTTCATTTAATTTGTCTAGAATAGGTTCAATGCCATAAGTCGAACAAAAATTAACCAATCCTTTTGAAATTTGATAGGAGCATAGATTCTATGACGGTAATTTTTTTCTGTGAAAATGGGCGAAATGGGTTGAAACCACGCCCAGTTTTTATACACAGCCGAACCTCTGTCCTTCCGTCGGCCCTTAACCCGATAACTTGAGCAAAAATCGAAATATCTTTACTAAGCTTAGTTCACGTACTTATCTGAACTTACTTTATCTTGGCATAAAAAATGGCCGAAATCCGACAATGACCACGCCCACTTTTTCCATATCGCAAATTACGAAAAATGAAAGAAATGCCATAATTCCATACCAAATATGAAAAAAGTGATGAAATATTGTAATTCGATTGGTTTATTGGCGCAAAATATAACTTTAGAAAAAATTTGTAAAATGGGTGTGACAACTCCCATATTCCCTTCACATGTACAACTAAGGGTCACTCCCTTTTAAAACCCTCATTAATACCTTTAATTTGATACCCATATCGTACAAACACATTCTAGAGTCACCCCTGGTCCACCTTTATGGCCATATCTCGAAAAGGTGTCCACCTATAGAACTAAGGCCCACTCCTATTTAAAATACTCATTAACACTTTTCATATTTTTGTACTACCGACTGTTTTCTTTATTTATTGTAAATTTGTTTTTTGGTTTCGGGTTTACAGTCCAATGAATCAGAAAAGCGCCTTTTTTTATTTTCTCGCCAACGTTTCGACCTTTTATTTTGGTCTTCTTCAGGGCCTAATGACAAAAAAAAATATAAAACTTAGTATATAAGGCCTTGCATTGCAAAAGAGGGTTAATAATTATTAATTACATATACACACAAAAGTACATATATAACACAATTATTGAAATCACAGATTCTTACTCAAAATTACTGCGTTCTTCCTTGTCCAGTTGTTTTGTATAGATGTTCATATATAAAATTTTAAATTATAGGACTTATTTATAAATTTGAATAAAATTTAAAAGAAATAAGTAATAAAATGAACACAATGAAAATTCAAACAACAAACTATATATATACATACGTTTGTTGATATTTTGTCAGCCGGTTCGTGCTTGATGGACTATGTAGAGCAGCTGATGATTGTTGACATCGTTAGAAAATACACGTATAGATGTCGCTGATGTTTTTAGCTTCTACGCTTCTTTTATTAACGCAGTTTTTATCAGCTTTAATAAATATTTCTTCTAATAGGATTCTTTTTCCCCAGCTTTTCTCTCTAGCCAATACTTTAGTTCCTTTGAAGTCAAATCTATGCGTGGAGGGCGAGTGCACTTTTTTCTATTTCTTTCTTCTCAACAGTTTTTCTATGTTGATTTAGGCGTTTGTATAAATGTTGAGATGTAGTGCCTATGTAACTTTTTCTTCGCTGGCAGTCAATACAGTCTATTTTGTATACAACGTTCTTTTCTTTATTTGTTGGTAATTGTTGTTGAGCGTTGGTGCTCGTTAATATTGGGTCGGCGTTTTTGTTGTTGATGGATATTTTATAATGATTTATTAATCTTGAAACCAATTTTGGCGGATAATCGTTCGCTTTGAGGATGCCTTTTATAATTAATTTGTTCTTGTTGTGGTATTTTTCATCACTTAAGTTAAGAACTCTGTTTATTAACCCTTTTGCGGTGCTGATTTTTTGGGTTAATGGATGTATTGACCTATAATTCAAAATACGACCTGATGAGACTGGTTTACGGTACCAGTCCGTGTTAAAGGTTCCATCCTGTGCGTTTCTGAAAATAACCATATCCAAGAATGGTAGCATATTTTGCTGTTCTTCAAATGTGAACTCGATTCCTGGTTCTATGGCTTTGAATATTTTTAAGACCGATGGAAGGATGTGTTCAGGTAGTAGTAGGTATAGGTCGTCTACGTATTTTTTAATTATGCTAATGTTGAATTCTAGTTCTTCTTTTACTCTCTGAATGGCTCGTTCTAAAACGTTGTCCATTAGAATTTCTACTAGAATACAGCTGATGGGTGATCCCATTGGGCAACCTAAATTCTGTGCATAGAACTGTTCGTTTTTTTTTTTTTTTTTTTTTGTCATTAGGCCCTGAAGAAGACCAAAATAAAGGTCGAAACGTTGGCGAGAAAATAAACAAGGCGTTTTTCTGATTCATTGGACTGTAAACCCGAAGCCAAAAAACAAATTAACAATTTTCGTTTGATACCCATATCGTACAAACACATTCTAGAGTCACCCCTGGTCCACCTTTATGGCGATATCTCGAAAAGACGTCGACCTATAGAACTAAGGCCCACTACCTTTTGAAATACTCATTAACGCCTTTCATTTGATTCCCATATCGTAAAAGCACATTCTAGGGTCACCCCTGTTCCACCTTTATGGCGATATCCCGAAATGGCGTCCACCTATAGAACTATGGCCCACTCCCTTTTAAAATACTTTTTAATACCTTCCATTTGATACCAATGTCATACAAACACATTCCAGGGTTACCCTAGGTTCATTTTCCTACATGGTGATTTTCTCTTATTTTGTCTCCAAAGTTCTCATCTGAGTATATAATGTTCGGTTACACCCGAACTTAGCCTTCCTTTCTTGTTTATATTAAAACTTGTCAAAAACCCACGACTTAAAAGAAATTAACCAAGTTGGAAAATTTTTCAGCGAGTTATTAAAACAATAGTTGGCGTAAATCCCCAACTGAGCCCTCCACGAGGGTGCCGACTGGAAATTGACACTAAAATATTGAGCCTGTGCGACGTCAGGACGGTGTCCATCTAAGATCATTAATAGCCTGGCTATACGGAAATGATTCTTGACCATGGTTTCTGGGGTATCTTTTTCCCTCTTTATTTTACTTTTTCTTTCTCTTTCCTTCTTTCCTGTTTCCTTTCCTTCTTGGGGGCTGGATCAAGGCGTTATACGTTTCCGTGCCGAGGATCAACCAGGCTGGGGGCCCCTAAATAGCCCAGTCGCGAACGGAGCCTTCCCAACGCCAGGTCGCCCCAGGTTGTATGAAGACCTTACCCGGGTATTGCGGATCTCTGCCCGGGTGGGCGTTCCTTTTCTCCGCCACTCGTGGGAACATGAAAGGAAAACAAAAAGAGACCGCCGCTCTTCAAAGGCCGTGAGGGCTTCTGCCCACCACAACGGTGACCAGTGCGATGCAGGATCGTTCTAGCCGCCAGAATATGGAAAAGGGGATAGTTCAGGACCAGTGGCGATGCCGGCTAAGAACCCTCCCCCCAACAAAACTTTCAGCAGTAAACCAGGGCAAAGGGGTGTTCTCCGGGATACTCCTGGCACTAGCAGAGACGCAGCAGGTATGCATAATGCAGCCTCAGTTGAAGCTGGTGCGCAGGCCCCGCGTGATCCACCCCCGACACCCACGGCCTTCACGAAACCTAGTGAGCGGCCAAATCCTAGTAAAGGTGGATACAAGCACAGGAGAGCGGCTGCAAGGATCCTAACCAGATCCGCACGTATGCCAGACTTCAATAGTAGATCGGAAAGCAACAGCGTAGGAGAAATACTGACAGAGATTGAATGGGCGAAAGAGCTGATACCCGAGTTTCGTCTGGCAGAAGAAAGGGGGCCACAAGCGGCAACCAAAAGGGCAAGGTCGGCGTAAGTAGTACCTAACAAACCAAAGAGGCCAAAGGTGCATCGGCATTCTTTTGCAAAAGTGGTCAAGGACAAAATCCTGCTGGGGGTCCTTGACGACAATCAGGAAGACGGAGCAATAAAGAAAGACAAATGGAAATGGGTGAAAAGCGAGCTGTTGAATATCAACCTGGGCGTTCTTACGCTCAATCC
>NW_027137389.1:0-22095 GCF_040869045.1 Eurosta solidaginis | reverse complement strand
GTCCTGTTAAGGAATACGTCTGCTGGCTTTCGCTTAATAACAGAATGAACGGTATTGTTGTACCGGTCCACCGTTATCGAGACACGTTCCTTCGGAGTTAATTTATTAAATTCAAGAGAAATGCAGCGGTATATTTCAATCAAGGTTGATTGCAAGCGCTCAACCTGACTGATGCTTTCACTTCGTTTGTGGGGGTTTGGTAGACTTCTTTACTTAGTGAGCGGACATAGATTAAGACAAGAGGAGTTTAGAAACCTCTTTCTTTGTCCATGACCAATATTTTTTGGTACTGAGAAGTAGTGCAAGAGATCAGTAAACTTTTTTCGAATGTGTATTGAAGACTTGTTCTTTATCGCAAATAGCGTAGCAAATTTTGAAAAATTTATCTATTGCGCTAAGGTATTTTTGTTTTTCAATCTCGAAGATGTCTATTTGCAGAATCTCACAGGGATAGCCTAGTGCCTACCAATTCGTTTCTATTAATCGGTTGAAATAATTCGACATATTTTTCAATTATTTCGCTTATCCTTCTTCTCGTTTCTAAAGGAAGGTCCCCTAGACATTGTATAATTTACTTCACTGGATATTCGTGCCTTAAGAGGTATTTTATATTTCTTAATTTTTAAAACATTGTTCTTCCTATCTACCACTGCTCCGATATCCTTAAGGGTATCGTCGCCAATAATCCCATCGAATGTTTTAAGACCCAGAAGGATAAAGAAAAGTTATCTCGGAATTAATGCCTAAGTCTGTAAAAAATGTCTAAGTTTTTATTATATCTGCGCAGCCCCCGCTGATCGAACGCTAATAATTTCTGCACAGACAACCCTGCTTGGCCACAGTTGGTCTAATAAAATTTTTATTCGCACCCGTATCGACCAGAAAGTCTAGCGTGCGGCCGTCGGAAAGTTTGTATTCTATATATGGGTACGCTAGATGGCCGTTCGGTAGAAAATCCTCTTCCTGGATTGGTTCAGGTTCTTTCTCCGCGTGGTCTGTCGTCACATCATAAAGTCGATATTGCTTTGTGTTTTCCGACCTAGCATCACGTTTGAAGGGGTTTGGCCGGTTTATGTAGCTTACGCGCCTACTCTGAATGGACTGGTCCACGCTCATCTTTTCAACGGGTGGTTGCGAACAAGTTGGTTGGCCTAGCTTTGGGGATTCCTGTTGATTTGAATTTCGCTTTTCGAAAGGTAATCTTCTCTCCTGGGGATGCCACGTTGTCCTTGGAGGTATTGGTGGTGCCTTGGTGGCACCTAAACCATGCATGTGATCTAGTATCGCGTTCACTGGCGCAACAACGCTATTGTCGTGGCGTGCGCTGTGAATCGTGTAGTTTCGGAAATAAGTGTTTTGAATTTAGAGGCATGCGGAATATGCCTTAGGTAGGGTTTCGGGACGTTGTATGAGGAGCATTTCAGCCAGCTCCCCGTTCAGGCCGCGGATGAAAACATCCAAGGCGCGATTCCTGTAAATGTCTATGAGGACTTTTGTCGTCTCCTCAGAGTACGTCTCTGTTTTGATCTTGTTTATAATTAATGATAATTGGTGATTCACGGCAGCGTAGAATTCACCAAGCCGTGAATCTTTTTGGGGAAATTGATGGAGTTCATAATCCAAAGTGCGGATGTCGCGTTTATCCGCGTAATGGAGTGATAGGCACTCCTTAATGGCACTCCAGTTGGTGTCGAATGTATTGTACGATATTACGGCAGTGTCAGCTGCTCCCCGTACCTTTTGGCGAATGTGCTGGAAAATAGCACGGTATATCTGTTTATTTCTTACCACCTTGAAGTCAGACAGGATGCTCTCAACAGAGTGCACCCATGAAATGTATTGGACGGGATTGCCATCAAAGGTTTGCAATTCTTTCACACAGTTGGGTTCCTTCTAAAACGTCGAGCCGGGATCGCAGATTGTCCCAGACAGATACACGCCTATCTACGCTGTTCACCTTTTATAAGAGTGCGTTAACCGCACCTGTTAAATTTGTAACGTTGGTCTGCAATGCTTCCATTATCCTGCAAGAAAATATTAAGGTTTGTTTTTAGATATTCTACTTACGCCCCTATCACGTATAGGTTTAGCATTAGCACACTTTTTTTTTGCTTTCATAATTTTTTGGGCTATCAGCCTCTTTTCACTTTATACTGCAGGGGTTTTCCCTTTTTTGCAATTTCTTGGGCTATGAGCCTCTTTTCACTTTATTGTGCAGGGTTTTTCCCTCTTTGCAATTTTTGGGCTATCAGCTTCTTTTAACTTCTTATAACGCAAGTTTTATTTCGTTTATAATTTTTTGGGCTATCCTTTTTACTTTATACACTAGCTTCACGATCCCTGCTCGGGCGCCACTTAAAGGATCTGAGATCCTTACACTAAAAAAAATTAAAGGGCTAACTTGCCCTGGACATTAAATAAGAAAAGAAGCTTTATTAGATTTAAGACTTTATTCAGTATTCTATAAGTAAGTATGATAGCGGTTAGTATGAAAGCCCCGACGCAACTGCCCTCTGCGTGGACTGCTGCTTCCTTTTATAACATTTCGTGCAGCTACATTCTGTAGCTAGACATATGCGACGTCTGGGTATGAGTGTGGCCTTGACTTCCCGCAGGTGCTTTACTTGGCTGGCATGTGCAATGCAAAAGTCTCACAACATTGTGAAATAGAAATATGCTGACTCCACTGCAATGTGCATAGCTACTGACTTGGTTCCCATAGGTTTGATAACGTTGCGCAATATTCTCATTGCGCGATATGATGAAATGCACTTGCCCTTGAAGCGGGTGTTGGGTTGCAATTATGCTGCTTACAAGAATTATGCTAGCGCAGCTGCAGGTGGCCCATCAAACGTGGGAAGAATAATTATGCTGACACAGCTGCAGGTGGCCCATGGGACTGTGGGAAGAATGATTATGCTGACACAGCGGCGGGTGGCTATGGGAGTGTGGGAAGAACGATTACGCTGACACAGCTGCACGTGTAAACTTCAGCTTGTGGGAATCCAACATGTTGGGGGCCGCCAGCGTGTTAACTTTGATAATGATTTTTTGCCTGGGCCTTCGAACAGGGAGGAGACAATAAAAACATCAAACAAAAATGTATGTTTACATGAATCCGAAATCGTAGAGTTTTCGTGGTGACACTGATGAAGGTTCATCTTCAAAAAGTTTTCCAACAATACCACCAACTCTTTATAAAAGTCCACATCATTTACACGACATCGATATCGGTACCGTGAATAATGAGTGAGAACGAGGCATTTCCTACCTAGTTGTTAAACAGACTGCGTGACTTGGTAGTGTGGAGTGCCAGTAGCAATGCTTTTTATTGCCTACCATGTCGTCTGTTAAGCACCAATACTTTAAATTAACCTAAAATTTGTTGTCCTGGCAGATATTCGAAATTCCAGGTATGGAGGAAGCTATACGATAAACTGCCATCACAAGAAAATACTCAAGATCACATTAAATGTTATATTCAATGGCGATCTTTACAAAATTCAAAAGAAGGCTACAATCGATACACTTATCAATGAACAGCTAATCACTGAAACTCAAAAGTGGAAAGTAATTTTATTTAGAAGTGTGGACACTACCTTATTTTTGGGTGAAAGAGGCCTAGATTTCAAAAGCGAAAGAACAAAACAATGAAATAGAATGGTGAACGTAACAATGGACATTTTTTGGGGCATCTAAGATATAATAAGCCATTATGATCCGATACTTAGATATCAATTGGAGAAAGTTAGGATTTCACAACAGCAGCACAAACGGTCATAAGTTCACTATCTTTCCCCCGACATTCAGAACGAGTTTATAGAAATTTGTGCAAAGCACGTGAGGGAAACTATATTAGATCAAGGTAAGAAAGCGAAGTATTTTGCTATTATTGTTGATGCTATGTCTGATGCTAGTCACGTTGACTACGTTCATTTTGCGCTACCTCCATTTCAATTCGAAAGCAACAAATTTTACAATTCAAGGACGGTTTTTGGCTTTCGTGAATTGTAACTAAAAAACTGGTCAGAAAATCGCTGATCTAATTTGTCATACTCTAGATAAACATGAAAACCCATTAAAAGATGTTGTGCACAAGGGTACGATAACGGCGCCAATATGAAAGGAGCTTACAATGGAGCAATACGTCACATTCTCGACAAAACCTCGAATGCTGATTACTCGCCTTGTGCAACCCCCAGTCTCAATTTATGTGTTGTTGATGCTGCAGAATGTTGTACGCTGCAATTCCTTTCTTCGGGGTTGTACAAAAATGTTTTACTATTTTCAGCAGAACTCCACAACGATGGGGCCTCCTCAAAAAAAAATGTACCGAGCTCTCTTCATAGTTTTTCAGACAAAAGCCAAATTTGACTGCGCAAGCATACGGAGATGTTACCGGCATTCTCAAGTACATCAACAAGTTCGAATGTATCTTGCTGTCCCTCAATTTGGTTCAAAATACTGACTACCATAAATGAAAGAAACCTGGTCCTCCAAGATAGAGACGCCACCATAGATGTTTACGTCCGACATCTAGATGCCTTATTAACTGATTTGAAGTTGATCAGGAACCAATGGGAAACAATTTTAAACGAATGCAAAACAGTTGCTATTCAATTGAACATCTCGCCAAAGTTTCCGGACATTCGAAAGAGAAAACCCAAAAGACGTTCTGAAGATAATTTAAATGAGATGATTACGGATGATTCAGAGTCTGATTTTAAAAACAATACATTCCTGGTGATCGTTGATTCGGTAATCCCTGGCATTACTGAACGATTTGCAGCTATGAGAAATTTGAGCAAGACGTTTTCCTTTTTGTGGCAATTTGAAGACATGGATGAAACTACGGTTCGGGAGAGCGCAGCAAAATTTGTCGAAAAATACAAGTCGGACATTTCTCAAAGCATAGAGAAACACATTTACGAAGCAAATTTTGATAAAGCTCTGTCACCATTGGAATTGCTAAATGCCATTTATGTTCAAAATCTGTATACAATTTCCCCCACCTTTGTGTTGCTTTACGTATGTGTTGCACTATACCTGTGACTGTAGCTAGTGCGTTCCTTCAGCGTCTTTTCAAGAACCAAAACTTTCATAGATCGTGTTCATCTCAAGAGCGTGTTTCAGGACTTGCCACGCTTTGTGTTGAATCCGTTTTGGCAAGACAGTTAAATTTTGATATTATTATAAAAAAATTTGCAGCGAAAAAAGAAAGAAAAGCCACTCTTTGATATGTGAACCTTCTATATTGAATAATTAAAATTTATAATCATCAATAAATTTATCAGAAATGTATTAAAATCTTACCAAATAACTAGAAAAGATTATTTGAAACAATATGTGGCTGTTAAAAGAGAATTTTATTTCTACGTTACAATAAAACAGTACAAATAGTAAATATTCTGTGTTAATTATAGTTTCAGCTCTTAGTCAAAAAATCATTTAGTTGATGTGGCAAACATTTTTTTGATGTAATCCATCAATAATGATTCATGAATGAGACGTAATTAATTCAAATTAATCAAATGTATTAGTAGATTTTTTATAGGGGGCCCGTAAATTGTTTAGTCCCGGGCCCGGATTTTCTCTCTACGGCCCTGCCGCCCTTAACCCATCAACGCATCGGGCGGTGGGGAGCATGTTGAAGACATAATCCAGTTTTCGGAGCAAGCCGCTTGCAGAGAACTACAACTATTGGAAAACGACGACCATTGGAAAAATGCCATACCTGAGGCAGCCCTTTTGCAGTCGCCGCCAAGGCTAAGAGAGTTATTCTCCATTTTAATAGTTTTTTTTTAATAGTTTTGAGTTATTATGGAACACGTTCCAGGATGACTTCTGTGAAGACTTCATTTTAAATGAACGCAGAAGGCGTAACGACCCCGATCTACAAATTTCTGAAGATTTAATAAATCATGATTTGAAAAAATTTTACGACTATTATGATAATGATTGAATAAGTATTTAACATTTATTTTAAAGTATGATTGACATCGAGGACAAAGTAATAAGCCTTTGCGAAAAAGATTTATCCAATATTGGGTTGCGTTCCCCAAATCGTGATATTCAACGACCGGAATGCTCTTTTGAGATAATCCTGAGGCGCCCATGTGACTTAAATTATTTAAATGACTACTTTCAAGCTCATATATCGAAAATGGTTTCGGATCAGCAGCTGACATATGATAAAGTCGTTGACAGCATTGAAAACAAAAGAGGTCAAGCATTTTTCTTAGGTGCCCCTGGTGGTTTGTGGAAAAACCTTTTTACTTAATCTTCTTCTGGCATATGCCAGATGTAAAGGTTACATGGCGCTGGCTGTAGCATCATCGGGAATTGCAGCGTCTCTTTTATCTGGTGGTCGAACAGCCCACTCCACTTTTAAATTATCCTTAAACGTGTCCCGCCAAGAAGAAAAGGTTTGTTCCATTCGAAAGATCGTGTCACTGGCTAAAATAATACAGACAGCTCGATCCCGGCGACCCCCAAATAAGGGATATAAACCAACGCATGAGACTGCTTGTGGATGAATACAAGCGGGCGAAATGGGAGGAGCATCTAAGTCGTTGTAGCCTCTCTGCCGGTGTGGGTAAACTTTGGTCCACTGTAAAGTCCCTGTCGAATCCGTCTAAGCACAATGACAAAATTTCCATTGCTTTTGGCGATAAAGTGCTGTCGGATGCGAAAAAATGCGCGAGCGCTTTTTGCCGACAATATATAATGCATTCTACGGTTGACAAAGTTAGACGGAGGGCCAACAGACACGCACATAAACATAAATTCAGCGCGTCTCCAATTACCATCACCGCCAAAGAGCTTGAGGATGCCATCGGTCAAGCGAAACCATCTAAAACAGTGGACCCAGACGGCATAGCCATGCCGATGCTTAAAAGCCTGGGAAAAGAGGGTTTCAAATATTTAGCACATGTCTTCAACCTGTCACTGTTCACCATTGTTATCCCCGAAAATGGAAAAAGGCCAAGGTGGTCCCGCTACTAAAGCCTGGGAAATCAGCTAAAATAGAAGAGTCATATCGCCCGATATCTTTCTTATCGCCAGTAGCCAAGACGCTTGAAGCCATTTTGCTCCCCTATTTCAAAGCAAATTCGCAGCTAGCCTGTCATCAGCATGGCTTTAGAAAACCTCATAGCACCACCACCGCGCTAAATGCCATTAGTACCCAGATAAATTGCGGTTTAAATCAAAACCCCCACCATAGAACAGTACTCGTTGCGTTAGACCTATCAAAAGCTTTTGATACGGTCAACCATGGCAGGTTTTTGCAAGACCTGGAAGGGTCTTAAAAGGTGGACCGCAAATTATCTAGGTGGACGGCAGACATCGGCGCAATTTAGAAACGAAACATCACAACCAAGAAGAATTAAACAAGGGGTGCCACCAGTGGCGGATCCATCCAGATTAGGATCGCCCCACCTGTGATCTAGTATCGCGTTCACTGGCGCAACAACGCTATTGTCGTGGCGTGCGCTGTGAATCGTGTAGTTTCGGAAATAAGTGTTTTGAATTTAGAGGCATGCGGAATATGCCTTAGGTAGGGTTTCGGGACGTTGTATGAGGAGCATTTCAGCCAGCTCCCCGTTCAGGCCGCGGATGAAAACATCCAAGGCGCGATTCCTGTAAATGTCTATGAGGACTTTTGTCGTCTCCTCAGAGTACGTCTCTGTTTTGATCTTGTTTATAATTAATGATAATTGGTGATTCACGGCAGCGTAGAATTCACCAAGCCGTGAATCTTTTTGGGGAAATTGATGGAGTTCATAATCCAAAGTGCGGATGTCGCGTTTATCCGCGTAATGGAGTGATAGGCACTCCTTAATGGCACTCCAGTTGGTGTCGAATGTATTGTACGATATTACGGCAGTGTCAGCTGCTCCCCGTACCTTTTGGCGAATGTGCTGTAAAATAGCACGGTATATCTGTTTATTTCTTACCACCTTGAAGTCAGACAGGATGCTCTCAACAGAGTGCACCCATGAAATGTATTGGACGGGATTGCCATCAAAGGTTTGCAATTCTTTCACACAGTTGGGTTCCTTCTAAAACGTCGAGCCGGGATCGCAGATTGTCCCAGACAGATACACGCCTATCTACGCTGTTCACCTTTTATAAGAGTGCGTTAACCGCACCTGTTAAATTTGTAACGTTGGTCTGCAATGCTTCCATTATCCTGCAAGAAAATATTAAGGTTTGTTTTTAGATATTCTACTTACGCCCCTATCACGTATAGGTTTAGCATTAGCACACTTTTTTTTTGCTTTCATAATTTTTTGGGCTATCAGCCTCTTTTCACTTTATACTGCAGGGGTTTTCCCTTTTTTGCAATTTCTTGGGCTATGAGCCTCTTTTCACTTTATTGTGCAGGGTTTTTCCCTCTTTGCAATTTTTGGGCTATCAGCTTCTTTTAACTTCTTATAACGCAAGTTTTATTTCGTTTATAATTTTTTGGGCTATCCTTTTTACTTTATACACTAGCTTCACGATCCCTGCTCGGGCGCCACTTAAAGGATCTGAGATCCTTACACTAAAAAAAATTAAAGGGCTAACTTGCCCTGAACATTAAATAAGAAAAGAAGCTTTATTAGATTTAAGACTTTATTCAGTATTCTATAAGTAAGTATGATAGCGGTTAGTATGAAAGCCCCGACGCAACTGCCCTCTGCGTGGACTGCTGCTTCCTTTTATAACATTTCGTGCAGCTACATTCTGTAGCTAGACATATGCGCCGTCTGGGTATGAGTGTGGCCTTGACTTCCCGCAGGTGCTTTACTTGGCTGGCATGTGCAATGCAAAAGTCTCACAACATTGTGAAATAGAAATATGCTGACTCCACTGCAATGTGCATAGCTACTGACTTGGTTCCCATAGGTTTGATAACGTTGCGCAATATTCTCATTGCGCGATATGATGAAATGCACTTGCCCTTGAAGCGGGTGTTGGGTTGCAATTATGCTGCTTACAAGAATTATGCTAGCGCAGCTGCAGGTGGCCCATCAAACGTGGGAAGAATAATTATGCTGACACAGCTGCAGGTGGCCCATGGGACTGTGGGAAGAATGATTATGCTGACACAGCGGCGGGTGGCTATGGGAGTGTGGGAAGAACGATTACGCTGACACAGCTGCACGTGTAAACTTCAGCTTGTGGGAATCCAACATGTTGGGGGCCGCCAGCGTGTTAACTTTGATAATGATTTTTTGCCTGGGCCTTCGAACAGGGAGGAGACAATAAAAACATCAAACAAAAATGTATGTTTACATGAATCCGAAATCGTAGAGTTTTCGTGGTGACACTGATGAAGGTTCATCTTCAAAAAGTTTTCCAACAATACCACCAACTCTTTATAAAAGTCCACATCATTTACACGACATCGATATCGGTACCGTGAATAATGAGTGAGAACGAGGCATTTCCTACCTAGTTGTTAAACAGACTGCGTGACTTGGTAGTGTGGAGTGCCAGTAGCAATGCTTTTTATTGCCTACCATGTCGTCTGTTAAGCACCAATACTTTAAATTAACCTAAAATTTGTTGTCCTGGCAGATATTCGAAATTCCAGGTATGGAGGAAGCTATACGATAAACTGCCATCACAAGAAAATACTCAAGATCACACTAAATGTTATATTCAATGGCGATCTTTACAAAATTCAAAAGAAGGCTACAATCGATACACTTATCAATGAACAGCTAATCACTGAAACTCAAAAGTGGAAAGTAATTTTATTTAGAAGTGTGGACACTACCTTATTTTTGGGTGAAAGAGGCCTAGATTTCAAAAGCGAAAGAACAAAACAATGAAATAGAATGGTGAACGTAACAATGGACATTTTTTGGGGCATCTAAGATATAATAAGCCATTATGATCCGATACTTAGATATCAATTGGAGAAAGTTAGGATTTCACAACAGCAGCACAAACGGTCATAAGTTCACTATCTTTCCCCCGACATTCAGAACGAGTTTATAGAAATTTGTGCAAAGCACGTGAGGGAAACTATATTAGATCAAGGCAAGAAAGCGAAGTATTTTGCTATTATTGTTGATGCTATGTCTGATGCTAGTCACGTTGACTACGTTCATTTTGCGCTACCTCCATTTCAATTCGAAAGCAACAAATTTTACAATTCAAGGACGGTTTTTGGCTTTCGTGAATTGTAACTAAAAAACTGGTCAGAAAATCGCTGATCTAATTTGTCATACTCTAGATAAACATGAAAACCCATTAAAAGATTGTTGTGCACAAGGGTACGATAACGGCGCCAATATGAAAGGAGCTTACAATGGAGCAATACGTCACATTCTCGACAAAACCTCGAATGCTGATTACTCGCCTTGTGCAACCCCCAGTCTCAATTTATGTGTTGTTGATGCTGCAGAATGTTGTACGCTGCAATTACTTTCTTCGGGGTTGTACAAAAATGTTTTACTATTTTCAGCAGAACTCCACAACGATGGGGCCTCCTCAAAAAAAAATGTACCGAGCTCTCTTCATAGTTTTTCAGACAAAAGCCAAATTTGACTGCGCAAGCATACGGAGATGTTACCGGCATTCTCAAGTACATCAACAAGTTCGAATGTATCTTGCTGTCCTCAATTTGGTTCAAAATACTGACTACCATAAATGAAAGAAACCTGGTCCTCCAAGATAGAGACGCCACCATAGATGTTTACGTCCGACATCTAGATGCCTTATTAACTGATTTGAAGTTGATCAGGAACCAATGGGAAACAATTTTAAACGAATGCAAAACAGTTGCTATTCAATTGAACATCTCGCCAAAGTTTCCGGACATTCGAAAGAGAAAACCCAAAAGACGTTCTGAAGATAATTTAAATGAGATGATTACGGATGATTCAGAGTCTGATTTTAAAAACAATACATTCCTGGTGATCGTTGATTCGGTAATCCCTGGCATTACTGAACGATTTGCAGCTATGAGAAATTTGAGCAAGACGTTTTCCTTTTTGTGGCAATTTGAAGACATGGATGAAACTACGGTTCGGGAGAGCGCAGCAAAATTTGTCGAAAAATACAAGTCGGACATTTCTCAAAGCATAGAGAAACACATTTACGAAGCAAATTTTGATAAAGCTCTGTCACCATTGGAATTGCTAAATGCCATTTATGTTCAAAATCTGTATACAATTTCCCCCACCTTTGTGTTGCTTTACGTATGTGTTGCACTATACCTGTGACTGTAGCTAGTGCGTTCCTTCAGCGTCTTTTCAAGAACCAAAACTTTCATAGATCGTGTTCATCTCAAGAGCGTGTTTCAGGACTTGCCACGCTTTGTGTTGAATCCGTTTTGGCAAGACAGTTAAATTTTGATATTATTATAAAAAAATTTGCAGCGAAAAAAGAAAGAAAAGCCACTCTTTGATATGTGAACCTTCTATATTGAATAATTAAAATTTATAATCATCAATAAATTTATCAGAAATGTATTAAAATCTTACCAAATAACTAGAAAAGATTATTTGAAACAATATGTGGCTGTTAAAAGAGAATTTTATTTCTACGTTACAATAAAACAGTACAAATAGTAAATATTCTGTGTTAATTATAGTTTCAGCTCTTAGTCAAAAAATCATTTAGTTGATGTGGCAAACATTTTTTTGATGTAATCCATCAATAATGATTCATGAATGAGACGTAATTAATTCAAATTAATCAAATGTATTAGTAGATTTTTTATAGGGGGCCCGTAAATTGTTTAGTCCCGGGCCCGGATTTTCTCTCTACGGCCCTGCCGCCCTTAACCCATCAACGCATCGGGCGGTGGGGAGCATGTTGAAGACATAATCCAATTTTCGGAGCAAGCCGCTTGCAGAGAACTACAACTATTGGAAAACGACGACCATTGGAAAAATGCCATACCTGAGGCAGCCCTTTTGCAGTCGCCGCCAAGGCTAAGAGAGTTATTCTCCATTTTAATAGTTTTTTTTTAATAGTTTTGAGTTATTATGGAACACGTTCCAGGATGACTTCTGTGAAGACTTCATTTTAAATGAACGCAGAAGGCGTAACGACCCCGATCTACAAATTTCTGAAGATTTAATAAATCATGATTTGAAAAAATTTTACGACTATTATGATAATGATTGAATAAGTATTTAACATTTATTTTAAAGTATGATTGACATCGAGGACAAAGTAATAAGCCTTTGCGAAAAAGATTTATCCAATATTGGGTTGCCTTCCCCAAATCGTGATATTCAACGACCGGAATGCTCTTTTGAGATAATCCTGAGGCGCCCATGTGACTTAAATTATTTAAATGACTACTTTCAAGCTCATATATCGAAAATGGTTTCGGATCAGCAGCTGACATATGATAAAGTCGTTGACAGCATTGAAAACAAAAGAGGTCAAGCATTTTTCTTAGGTGCCCCTGGTGGTTTGTGGAAAAACCTTTTTACTTAATCTTCTTCTGGCATATGCCAGATGTAAAGGTTACATGGCGCTGGCTGTAGCATCATCGGGAATTGCAGCGTCTCTTTTATCTGGTGGTCGAACAGCCCACTCCACTTTTAAATTATCCTTAAACGTGTCCCGCCAAGAAGAAAAGGTTTGTTCCATTCGAAAGATCGTGTCACTGGCTAAAATAATACAGACAGCTCGATCCCGGCGACCCCCAAATAAGGGATATAAACCAACGCATGAGACTGCTTGTGGATGAATACAAGCGGGCGAAATGGGAGGAGCATCTAAGTCGTTGTAGCCTCTCTGCCGGTGTGGGTAAACTTTGGTCCACTGTAAAGTCCCTGTCGAATCCGTCTAAGCACAATGACAAAATTTCCATTGCTTTTGGCGATAAAGTGCTGTCGGATGCGAAAAAATGCGCGAGCGCTTTTTGCCGACAATATATAATGCATTCTACGGTTGACAAAGTTAGACGGAGGGCCAACAGACACGCACATAAACATAAATTCAGCGCGTCCCCAATTACCATCACCGCCAAAGAGCTTGAGGATGCCATCGGTCAAGCGAAACCATCTAAAACAGTGGACCCAGACGGCATAGCCATGCCGATGCTTAAAAGCCTGGGAAAAGAGGGTTTCAAATATTTAGCACATGTCTTCAACCTGTCACTGTTCACCATTGTTATCCCCGAAAATGGAAAAAGGCCAAGGTGGTCCCGCTACTAAAGCCTGGGAAATCAGCTAAAATAGAAGAGTCATATCGCCCGATATCTTTCTTATCGCCAGTAGCCAAGACGCTTGAAGCCATTTTGCTCCCCTATTTCAAAGCAAATTCGCAGCTAGCCTGTCATCAGCATGGCTTTAGAAAACCTCATAGCACCACCACCGCGCTAAATGCCATTAGTACCCAGATAAATTGCGGTTTAAATCAAAACCCCCACCATAGAACAGTACTCGTTGCGTTAGACCTATCAAAAGCTTTTGATACGGTCAACCATGGCAGGTTTTTGCAAGACCTGGAAGGGTCTTAAAAGGTGGACCGCAAATTATCTAGGTGGACGGCAGACATCGGCGCAATTTAGAAACGAAACATCACAACCAAGAAGAATTAAACAAGGGGTGCCACCAGTGGCGGATCCATCCAGATTAGGATCGCCCCACCAGGACCCCCCCCCCCCCCCCCTCGCTTATCCTTCTTCTCGTTTCTAAAGGAAGGTCCCTAGACATTGTATAATTTACTTCACTGGATATTCGTGCCTTAAGAGGTATTTTATATTTCTTAATTTTTAAAACATTGTTCTTCCTATCTACCACTGCTCCGATATCCTTAAGGGTATCGTCGCCAATAATCCCATCGAATGTTTTAAGACCCAGAAGGATAAAGAAAGTTATCTCGGAATTAATGCCTAAGTCTGTAAAAAATGTCTAAGTTTTTATTATATCTGCGCAGCCCCCGCTGATCGAACGCTAATAATTTCTGCACAGACAACCCTGCTTGGCCACAGTTGGTCTAATAAAATTTTTATTCGCACCCGTATCGACCAGAAAGTCTAGCGTGCGGCCGTCGGAAAGTTTGTATTCTATATATGGTACGCTAGATGGCCGTTCGGTAGAAAATCCTCTTCCTGGATTGGTTCAGGTTCTTTCTCCGCGTGGTCTGTCGTCACATCATAAAGTCGATATTGCTTTGTGTTTTCCGACCTAGCATCACGTTTGAAGGGGTTTGGCCGGTTTATGTAGCTTACGCGCCTACTCTGAATGGACTGGTCCACGCTCATCTTTTCAACGGGTGGTTGCGAAGAAGTTGGTTGGCCTAGCTTTGGGGATTCCTGTTGATTTGAATTTCGCTTTTCGAAAGGTAATCTTCTCTCCTGGGGATGCCACGTTGTCCTTGGAGGTATTGGTGGTGCCTTGGTGGCACCTAAACCATGCATGTGATCTAGTATCGCGTTCACTGGCGCAACAACGCTATTGTCGTGGCGTGCGCTGTGAATCGTGTAGTTTCGGAAATAAGTGTTTTGAATTTAGAGGCATGCGGAATATGCCTTAGGTAGGGTTTCGGGACGTTGTATGAGGAGCATTTCAGCCAGCTCCCCGTTCAGGCCGCGGATGAAAACATCCAAGGCGCGATTCCTGTAAATGTCTATGAGGACTTTTGTCGTCTCCTCAGAGTACGTCTCTGTTTTGATCTTGTTTATAATTAATGATAATTGGTGATTCACGGCAGCGTAGAATTCACCAAGCCGTGAATCTTTTTGGGGAAATTGATGGAGTTCATAATCCAAAGTGCGGATGTCGCGTTTATCCGCGTAATGGAGTGATAGGCACTCCTTAATGGCACTCCAGTTGGTGTCGAATGTATTGTACGATATTACGGCAGTGTCAGCTGCTCCCCGTACCTTTTGGCGAATGTGCTGTAAAATAGCACGGTATATCTGTTTATTTCTTACCACCTTGAAGTCAGACAGGATGCTCTCAACAGAGTGCACCCATGAAATGTATTGGACGGGATTGCCATCAAAGGTTTGCAATTCTTTCACACAGTTGGGTTCCTTCTAAAACGTCGAGCCGGGATCGCAGATTGTCCCAGACAGATACACGCCTATCTACGCTGTTCACCTTTTATAAGAGTGCGTTAACCGCACCTGTTAAATTTGTAACGTTGGTCTGCAATGCTTCCATTATCCTGCAAGAAAATATTAAGGTTTGTTTTTAGATATTCTACTTACGCCCCTATCACGTATAGGTTTAGCATTAGCACACTTTTTTTTTGCTTTCATAATTTTTTGGGCTATCAGCCTCTTTTCACTTTATACTGCAGGGGTTTTCCCTTTTTTGCAATTTCTTGGGCTATGAGCCTCTTTTCACTTTATTGTGCAGGGTTTTTCCCTCTTTGCAATTTTTGGGCTATCAGCTTCTTTTAACTTCTTATAACGCAAGTTTTATTTCGTTTATAATTTTTTGGGCTATCCTTTTTACTTTATACACTAGCTTCACGATCCCTGCTCGGGCGCCACTTAAAGGATCTGAGATCCTTACACTAAAAAAAATTAAAGGGCTAACTTGCCCTGGACATTAAATAAGAAAAGAAGCTTTATTAGATTTAAGACTTTATTCAGTATTCTATAAGTAAGTATGATAGCGGTTAGTATGAAAGCCCCGACGCAACTGCCCTCTGCGTGGACTGCTGCTTCCTTTTATAACATTTCGTGCAGCTACATTCTGTAGCTAGACATATGCGACGTCTGGGTATGAGTGTGGCCTTGACTTCCCGCAGGTGCTTTACTTGGCTGGCATGTGCAATGCAAAAGTCTCACAACATTGTGAAATAGAAATATGCTGACTCCACTGCAATGTGCATAGCTACTGACTTGGTTCCCATAGGTTTGATAACGTTGCGCAATATTCTCATTGCGCGATATGATGAAATGCACTTGCCCTTGAAGCGGGTGTTGGGTTGCAATTATGCTGCTTACAAGAATTATGCTAGCGCAGCTGCAGGTGGCCCATCAAACGTGGGAAGAATAATTATGCTGACACAGCTGCAGGTGGCCCATGGGACTGTGGGAAGAATGATTATGCTGACACAGCGGCGGGTGGCTATGGGAGTGTGGGAAGAACGATTACGCTGACACAGCTGCACGTGTAAACTTCAGCTTGTGGGAATCCAACATGTTGGGGGCCGCCAGCGTGTTAACTTTGATAATGATTTTTTGCCTGGGCCTTCGAACAGGGAGGAGACAATAAAAACATCAAACAAAAATGTATGTTTACATGAATCCGAAATCGTAGAGTTTTCGTGGTGACACTGATGAAGGTTCATCTTCAAAAAGTTTTCCAACAATACCACCAACTCTTTATAAAAGTCCACATCATTTACACGACATCGATATCGGTACCGTGAATAATGAGTGAGAACGAGGCATTTCCTACCTAGTTGTTAAACAGACTGCGTGACTTGGTAGTGTGGAGTGCCAGTAGCAATGCTTTTTATTGCCTACCATGTCGTCTGTTAAGCACCAATACTTTAAATTAACCTAAAATTTGTTGTCCTGGCAGATATTCGAAATTCCAGGTATGGAGGAAGCTATACGATAAACTGCCATCACAAGAAAATACTCAAGATCACATTAAATGTTATATTCAATGGCGATCTTTACAAAATTCAAAAGAAGGCTACAATCGATACACTTATCAATGAACAGCTAATCACTGAAACTCAAAAGTGGAAAGTAATTTTATTTAGAAGTGTGGACACTACCTTATTTTTGGGTGAAAGAGGCCTAGATTTCAAAAGCGAAAGAACAAAACAATGAAATAGAATGGTGAACGTAACAATGGACATTTTTTGGGGCATCTAAGATATAATAAGCCATTATGATCCGATACTTAGATATCAATTGGAGAAAGTTAGGATTTCACAACAGCAGCACAAACGGTCATAAGTTCACTATCTTTCCCCCGACATTCAGAACGAGTTTATAGAAATTTGTGCAAAGCACGTGAGGGAAACTATATTAGATCAAGGCAAGAAAGCGAAGTATTTTGCTATTATTGTTGATGCTATGTCTGATGCTAGTCACGTTGACTACGTTCATTTTGCGCTACCTCCATTTCAATTCGAAAGCAACAAATTTTACAATTCAAGGACGGTTTTTGGCTTTCGTGAATTGTAACTAAAAAACTGGTCAGAAAATCGCTGATCTAATTTGTCATACTCTAGATAAACATGAAAACCCATTAAAAGATTGTTGTGCACAAGGGTACGATAACGGCGCCAATATGAAAGGAGCTTACAATGGAGCAATACGTCACATTCTCGACAAAACCTCGAATGCTGATTACTCGCCTTGTGCAACCCCCAGTCTCAATTTATGTGTTGTTGATGCTGCAGAATGTTGTACGCTGCAATTACTTTCTTCGGGGTTGTACAAAAATGTTTTACTATTTTCAGCAGAACTCCACAACGATGGGGCCTCCTCAAAAAAAAATGTACCGAGCTCTCTTCATAGTTTTTCAGACAAAAGCCAAATTTGACTGCGCAAGCATACGGAGATGTTACCGGCATTCTCAAGTACATCAACAAGTTCGAATGTATCTTGCTGTCCTCAATTTGGTTCAAAATACTGACTACCATAAATGAAAGAAACCTGGTCCTCCAAGATAGAGACGCCACCATAGATGTTTACGTCCGACATCTAGATGCCTTATTAACTGATTTGAAGTTGATCAGGAACCAATGGGAAACAATTTTAAACGAATGCAAAACAGTTGCTATTCAATTGAACATCTCGCCAAAGTTTCCGGACATTCGAAAGAGAAAACCCAAAAGACGTTCTGAAGATAATTTAAATGAGATGATTACGGATGATTCAGAGTCTGATTTTAAAAACAATACATTCCTGGTGATCGTTGATTCGGTAATCCCTGGCATTACTGAACGATTTGCAGCTATGAGAAATTTGAGCAAGACGTTTTCCTTTTTGTGGCAATTTGAAGACATGGATGAAACTACGGTTCGGGAGAGCGCAGCAAAATTTGTCGAAAAATACAAGTCGGACATTTCTCAAAGCATAGAGAAACACATTTACGAAGCAAATTTTGATAAAGCTCTGTCACCATTGGAATTGCTAAATGCCATTTATGTTCAAAATCTGTATACAATTTCCCCCACCTTTGTGTTGCTTTACGTATGTGTTGCACTATACCTGTGACTGTAGCTAGTGCGTTCCTTCAGCGTCTTTTCAAGAACCAAAACTTTCATAGATCGTGTTCATCTCAAGAGCGTGTTTCAGGACTTGCCACGCTTTGTGTTGAATCCGTTTTGGCAAGACAGTTAAATTTTGATATTATTATAAAAAAATTTGCAGCGAAAAAAGAAAGAAAAGCCACTCTTTGATATGTGAACCTTCTATATTGAATAATTAAAATTTATAATCATCAATAAATTTATCATAAATGTATTAAAATCTTACCAAATAACTAGAAAAGATTATTTGAAACAATATGTGGCTGTTAAAAGAGAATTTTATTTCTACGTTACAATAAAACAGTACAAATAGTAAATATTCTGTGTTAATTATAGTTTCAGCTCTTAGTCAAAAAATCATTTAGTTGATGTGGCAAACATTTTTTTGATGTAATCCATCAATAATGATTCATGAATGAGACGTAATTAATTCAAATTAATCAAATGTATTAGTAGATTTTTTATAGGGGCCCGTAAATTGTTTAGTCCCGGGCCCGGATTTTCTCTCTACGGCCCTGCCGCCCTTAACCCATCAACGCATCGGGCGGTGGGGAGCATGTTGAAGACATAATCCAATTTTCGGAGCAAGCCGCTTGCAGAGAACTACAACTATTGGAAAACGACGACCATTGGAAAAATGCCATACCTGAGGCAGCCCTTTTGCAGTCGCCGCCAAGGCTAAGAGAGTTATTCTCCATTTTAATAGTTTTTTTTTAATAGTTTTGAGTTATTATGGAACACGTTCCAGGATGACTTCTGTGAAGACTTCATTTTAAATGAACGCAGAAGGCGTAACGACCCCGATCTACAAATTTCTGAAGATTTAATAAATCATGATTTGAAAAAATTTTACGACTATTATGATAATGATTGAATAAGTATTTAACATTTATTTTAAAGTATGATTGACATCGAGGACAAAGTAATAAGCCTTTGCGAAAAAGATTTATCCAATATTGGGTTGCCTTCCCCAAATCGTGATATTCAACGACCGGAATGCTCTTTTGAGATAATCCTGAGGCGCCCATGTGACTTAAATTATTTAAATGACTACTTTCAAGCTCATATATCGAAAATGGTTTCGGATCAGCAGCTGACATATGATAAAGTCGTTGACAGCATTGAAAACAAAAGAGGTCAAGCATTTTTCTTAGGTGCCCCTGGTGGTTTGTGGAAAAACCTTTTTACTTAATCTTCTTCTGGCATATGCCAGATGTAAAGGTTACATGGCGCTGGCTGTAGCATCATCGGGAATTGCAGCGTCTCTTTTATCTGGTGGTCGAACAGCCCACTCCACTTTTAAATTATCCTTAAACGTGTCCCGCCAAGAAGAAAAGGTTTGTTCCATTCGAAAGATCGTGTCACTGGCTAAAATAATACAGACAGCTCGATCCCGGCGACCCCCAAATAAGGGATATAAACCAACGCATGAGACTGCTTGTGGATGAATACAAGCGGGCGAAATGGGAGGAGCATCTAAGTCGTTGTAGCCTCTCTGGCGGTGTGGGTAAACTTTGGTCCACTGTAAAGTCCCTGTCGAATCCGTCTAAGCACAATGACAAAATTTCCATTGCTTTTGGCGATAAAGTGCTGTCGGATGCGAAAAAATGCGCGAGCGCTTTTTTGCCGACAATATATAATGCATTCTACGGTTGACAAAGTTAGACGGAGGGCCAACAGACACGCACATAAACATAAATTCAGCGCGTCCCCAATTACCATCACCGCCAAAGAGCTTGAGGATGCCATCGGTCAAGCGAAACCATCTAAAACAGTGGACCCAGACGGCATAGCCATGCCGATGCTTAAAAGCCTGGGAAAAGAGGGTTTCAAATATTTAGCACATGTCTTCAACCTGTCACTGTTCACCATTGTTATCCCCGAAAATGGAAAAAAGGCCAAGGTGGTCCCGCTACTAAAGCCTGGGAAATCAGCTAAAATAGAAGAGTCATATCGCCCGATATCTTTCTTATCGCCAGTAGCCAAGACGCTTGAAGCCATTTTGCTCCCCTATTTCAAAGCAAATTCGCAGCTAGCCTGTCATCAGCATGGCTTTAGAAAAACCTCATAGCACCACCACCGCGCTAAATGCCATTAGTACCCAGATAAATTGCGGTTTAAATCAAAACCCCCACCATAGAACAGTACTCGTTGCGTTAGACCTATCAAAAGCTTTTGATACGGTCAACCATGGCAGGTTTTTGCAAGACCTGGAAGGGTCTTAAAAGGTGGACCGCAAATTATCTAGGTGGACGGCAGACATCGGCGCAATTTAGAAACGAAACATCACAACCAAGAAGAATTAAACAAGGGGTGCCACCAGTGGCGGATCCATCCAGGTTAGGATCGCCCCACCAGGACCCCCCATGCCCCCCCCCCCCCCCCCCCCCCCCCCCCCCCGGTCCGAAATTCGGTTAATGCAGCAGAAATTCTTTGAAAGCCGAGGGCTTGTACTTTATGAACAATGTGGAGAGTTGCTTAAATGTGGATAAACTTTTAGTATTTTTCAGCTAAGATAACTAATAAAAATAGTCGCGAATTAGCCTAATTGCCACATTTATAATGTTTCAAAACCTGTATAAGAGCTTTCAATACACGACCCGAAAAAACGGAATAATAAGATATCCTTTCCAACAGGTTGTTTAGGGTTCGCAATAAGCGTAAATTTTTCATGAAACATAAACTTTCTCATCAAGATCAATAAAAAATGAGGGTTTTCCCAAAACAAAGTGAACACTTGTTATTTTCATCTTATAATTATTTAACCGGAATTTAAGCTTAACTTATTGCTTTTGCTGGTTCAAGACCCTGGTGACGCCGTGGTGTAGCGGTAGCGTACTCCGCCTACCACACCAAGGGGTTCTGGGTTCAAGATTCGCGCAAAAGCAACATCAAAATTTAAGAAAAAAGTTCATTCAATAACAAAAAAGCATTTCCAAGCGGGGCCGCCCCTCGACAGTGGTTTGGCAAACACTTCGAAAAGTTTCTGCCATTAAAAACCTTCTCAGTGAAAATTCATCTGCCTTCCAGGTGCCGTTCGGAGTCGGCAAAAATAATTAAAGCCTCGTCCCGTATATTTGTAGGAAAAAATAAAAAGGGGCAGGATGCAAACTTGAAGAGAAGATAAATCGCGCCAAGTATATATTAGTTTTTATTTATTTTTTTATCCCGGTTCAGGCCTGCTTATTTAGTCGTTTATTTATCAATTTAGTAATGTCTGGCTCCGTCTTAAAATGCTGTGATAATTATTTCTTGGTGCTAAAAAATCTGAGAACGTGTGTTAAGTGATCCTATTGTCCTACTATGAAAAAATATATACACTAGGCCGGGTCGATTTGTGGGGAGGCAAAAAAATCGCCCATTGCTCTGTGAAAATCATATTCTAGGGATCAAAATAAGAAACTTTGCCGAAGGAACCATACCTCTAAAACGAATTCTGATGTCCCCCCCCCCCCCCCCCCCCCCTCTGGGTCATAAGGACAAATTTTGAAAAATCCCACTTTAAAATGCCTGTTTTTTCTTTTTGGAGTTTATTTTTCTCTTTAGAAATTTATTTAGTCAGAACATATGTAAATGAAAAAATTAATTTAACTTAATTTAACCAAGGCATCACTGTGATGCATTTGCATGTCGTAAACATATTTGTGTGGGTTTTTTATTCAACCGTTTTAAAAAAATGAAGGTATCACAGTGACACAATTGCAGATCGTAAAATTGCTTGTGTTGTTTTTTTTAAGCCACCGCAAGACACAGCAGGTAGAATTGAAATTGCCCCTACCCAAAAGTTCGACCCAAAGGGGGGGGGGACATCAGAATTCGTTTTAGAGGTATGGTTCATTCGGCAAAGTTTCTTATTTTGATCCCTAGAATAAGATTTTCACAGAGCAATGAGCGATT
>NW_027137388.1:0-22234 GCF_040869045.1 Eurosta solidaginis | reverse complement strand
AAATTAACTGATGTGAATAAACAGTTCCACATAAAAACGCAGTAAGTGCACTTGGACTTTTTCCGGGTTTTAATGTTATCATTGTGGAAATATGAAGATTCTAATATTCGGATATTTAATGTTGGGATTCCCATTGAGATCTATGTACGTAATTAATTTGTATTAAATTTGTAAACATTCATATTCATGAAATGGGGATGAATATATATGACCATATCTACCATAAAATATCGTCTGTGAACGATATAATACTAAGATATAGCAAAGAAGAATAAATTAGAAAAAAAAGAAAAAGAAACAAAAACATTGAAATTATTCACGCAAACATATTTACTAAAATAAAATTGATTTCGTAATTTTAAGCGACATAAACAAATTAGGATTATGGGATCTAAGCATCCGATTAATGGGCATATATTCAAACAAAGTTAGCCTAATAATAAATATAGTGGGTAATATACTGCCTATGCAATATTTCGACCTAAAATCGAAAACATTTTTGGGTCGTTTTTCTTCGTTTAATATATAACGTGAAATTTTCCGATTCAATCAAGTTGCATTTAAATAAATAATAAACTAAGTTGAAATAAAATATAATATAATAAAATAAAATAAGAAATATCAAAATAAATTAGTATAAAAGACAATATACAAATTTTAATGTAATATCTTTGTAGCAAATTTATTTATTTTTTGTTCACTATAAGACGTGCTATATCTAAAATGAGCATAAAATCTGGAAATGCAAAAAACATTTGGGTCAAATTTGCAATTAATTGTTATAAATAAATAAATTTAGTGAGTTTGAACAAAAGTTGACTCATTATTTCTGATTTATTTTTTTTTAAAGCACCTAAAATGAAAAACAAAGAATCTGTTAAATAAAGACCTATGCTTTTACGTGTAAGTAAAATTTGTCCAAAAAATAGGCCGGTTAAGTTATTTCTTCTCTTTAAAGTTTTTTTGTGCGCTAACAATTATTTTAGAACAATTTTTTAAAGATTTTGGTACAAACCAATATAGATAATTGGAAACAATATTTTATTTCAACAGAAAATGAGCGAAGCAGTAGTTCTCTCACCGTTTGGCGAGCACAATGTAGAAATGAAACATTTGAGCAACGGAACAATTGAGAATTTGGAGCTATGTACTCAGGGGGGTTTGTGAACATAATGCGTCCTAAAGATGGCAATTTCGATAGTTGCACAGATTTTCGAATTTACAAAAAAATTTTTCTATTAATTATAAACTAATAGAGTAATATGCCTATGCACTGCGGCTGATCAATACGAATCGATTCATGTAACATTTATATGATTTTACGTATGCTAAGTATGCGAAACAGCCTGTCAATTGATTGTATGGAAATTTTGTTAGCGTATTAACATATAGATAGGCCCTTTTGACTAACAGGTATTACCCCCCATCAGCGGTAAGGAGTAGCTGACACAGCTTAAGGGTTTTTCAGAGTTACACACACTCACACATTTATACAATTAGTGTTGTTAGAATTAGCAAATACAAGTTGAAAGCAGTTTCTTGGGGATATTACCTAAATCCCATTTATTTGTTTTCGTCTCTGTACTTGCACTTATGATTTAACATTCCACAAAAATCAACGCTACACTGTGGGCATAACCTCACTTTTCCATTTAATCTTATAGCGTTTTCTTTTCTGAAATAAATTGTTGCCTAAGTAAATGGTAAAGCCTTAATAGAGTTGCTCCTTCTCCAGAAAATTTTAAACATTTATAGTGCATACAAAGAACATTTCAACTCACCATATCCACTCATATTAACAGAGTATATGTGGAACTTAAAAGCGAATTGAGAGTTTCACAGAGTTGCACTGCCACACCGCCATTTTATACAGGGTAAAAGTGTAACGCTTTTGCATTGCGAGCAGACAACAATGTTCACAAAAGAACGAAATACCCCGTAAATGCGTTGCCTGTTTTTTAGAGTAGAACAACAACCCTTGCGTGGCGTACAAAAAGCGAAACACTTTAGCCAGAAAAGAAAACGCTATTAGCATTTGAAATTACAAAAAGCTTGTTCACAAAATCACTTCACATTATTAAATTAAATACTTTGCGAAGAATCAAAATTAATTTTGGGAGAATTCGAATCGAATTCTTAAGCATACCCACAAGCGATCACTTCAAAAATTCGCTGAAAATTCAGCAGCAGGAGTTGAAGTCCATGTGGGAGAAAGCCAAAGCTGCTTTCGAAGCTCTGCTAGTGAGGACATTAGCGCTAAAGACATTACTGTAATTAAAAAGAAAAATGAATCATGATATTCCGTTTTTGTGCAGTGCATGACCAAAATAAATGACTTGGCGGAAAAACTGGAGAAGGTAGAGAAGGAAAGCGAAACCTCCTTCGCTCCACGCAACCTACATTTACCACCGTGTGATACCGATGTATTCAAAGGTGATTGTGTGTCATGGCCAACTTTTCGTGACATGTTAACGGCCATTTATATTCAAAATGAGCACCTGTCGCCAATTCTAAAGCTCTATTACCTTATCCAAAAGACACAAGATGAAGCTCGCGAAATTGTCAAGAAGCGCGAATTGACAAATGATGGTTTTAATGTAGCCTGGAAAAATTTGTGTGACAGGTACGAGAACAAAAGGATCTCGGTCAACACCCAACTAAATATTCTTTTCACACTCCATGCAGTTGAAACTGAATGCGGCGCGTCCATTAAACGTTTACAGAGGGACATTAATAATTTTATATCCTCATTAGAGAGTCATCGTATTGACATTTCTAATTGGGATCCGATAATCACATACCTCTGTTCAACAAAGCTACCTGATGTTACCCTGTCCTTATGGGAACAATTAGTAGAAAATAAAACAGAAACGTCCAAGTGGGCGGATATGGATCGATACCTTTCAAAGAGGTTCCAAACCTTAGAACCGGTTTCAGGTTTAAGAGGAATCAAGGCTTCAAAGCCGCCAAAAGGTTAAAGCAACAAGCATTCCTCTGAACCACCGCCTAAAAAGCTAAGTTCAATCCAAACCACCGTCGCCAAATACAAATGTGAAATGTGCAAAAACAGCGACCACAAAATACACACATGCCATAGATTCAGAAATTTGATACCATCTGAAAGGGCTTACTTTATCAAACGTAACAACTGCTGTTTGAACTATCTCACTTCGGGGCATTCCTTGTCAAAATGTACAAGCTCACACAATTTCAGCACGTGCCGTACACGACACCATTCCCTTCTGCATTTGCAGACAGCTCAAACGAAGCCTGCTCCGGCGAAAGCGGCTGTAGAATCATTGGATGTTTCGGCGACTACGTCGAAACAAGCCCGACTACGCCACAGTTCGGAAAAACAAAAGGTTCAGGAGAAACAATTAATATGAAATCAAATTTCGCGAATACTAGTAGAGGTGTATTACTTGAAACGGCTCGTGTAACCGGTCCCTATAATGGTACAGATTTTTCTGCAAGAGCCCTCATAGATTCTGGCTCTGAATGCTCTTTCATTACAGAAAGACTGAGACGCAGAATCAACCTGCCAACTACAAAAATGCATGCTTAAGTTTCGGGCATCAATAATTCAATATCTGCGCATGTAAAAGAGGCATGCGCCATAGAAATGCGGTCACCAGTTGACCCACTTATATCAATTGATGTTATTGTGTTAGTTTGCCACAATTGACAGGTAATTTACCCACACGTGACGTCAGTTTACTAACACAACAGGCATTACCTGACCTTGTACAGGCGGACAAACGTTTCTTTGTCAATTAACAAGTCGATCTTGTTCTGGGATGAGACATCTACCCGCAAATAATCTTAGGCGGGATTAAGAAAAACATTCTAAGTACACTTTTAGCACAAGAAATAGTTTTGGGTTGGATACTGACTGGTCGTGCTGATGCAGCCAGCCCAACTAATCATAATGGGGTTTCTTTTTTCAATGAAGTGGCTTTAGACAGTCAGCTTAGGTTATTCTGGGAAATTGAGGACATATCCAAGGCAAAATCCACCGCAGTAGAAGAAAAAATATGCGAAGAACTTTACGAGTGCACAACGCAGCTAAACTCAGAAGGAAGATACATCGTGTCCCTTCCTTTCAGAGCAGAATTTCCTGCAGATATTTGCCTGGGACCCTAATTGAAAATCGCGTGCTCTCAATTTTACAAAATTGAGACGCGATTTAGAAAAAACCCATAGTTGCAAAAGGAATATAATAGGGTACTTATGGAGTGGGTCATATGGGTCATATGTCGAAAACAACGCCAATACAATCAGCTGACGCTATGAACAATTATTATCTGCCTCATCATGCTGTTGTCAAAGAAGAGAGTATTTCAACAAACGTAAGGGTGTTTTTTAATGCCTCGTCTTCAACTTCGAATGGCGTCAGTCTGAACGATATTCTTCTCCCAGGCCCAGTGCTTCAGTCGGATTTACTGACCTTAATTCTTCGCTGGAAACTTTTCAAATATGTTTTCAACAGCGATATTGAAAAAATATATAGGCAGATCCTAGTAGAGCCTAACCATACAAAGTACCAACGAATAGTCTTCCGCTCAAGCACAGATGAACCAATCAGCCTCTACGAGCTTAAGACGGTTACTTTTGGTATAAATTGTGCTCCTTATTTAGCAATAAGGACTTTACTCAAACTGGCTGATGACACAGAAGTTTCTCATCCAATTGCCTCTAACATTTTGAGCAAAAATATGTATGTAGATGACGTGCTTTCCGGTGGTCATACATCCGCGGTAAAAGCAAGAAATGAAGTTTCAGGGGAATTGAAATCAGCCGGTTTTCCTTTGCGAAAGGCATTCCCAAGGCTCATCTACTGAGCGAAGATATTCTAGAATTCGAGGATTCCAATAGCGTGAAAGCTCTTGGTATTAGGTGGAATGCACATTTTGACCAATTCTACTTTATAGCGAAATCAATAGAAGAAGATTCCACTTTCACCAAAAGGGCAGTCTTATCAACTAAAGCGAAACTCTTCGATCCATTAGGGAGGCTAGCTCCTACAATGATTGTCGCAAAAATTATTATGCAAAATATATGGCTAGAGGGTACTGGTTGGGATGGAACGTTATCTCCTTCCACATTAGACGAATGGCACAATTTTACAAGAACATACAAGGAAATCGACCAGATATGCATTCCCCGATGGGTATTTTATTCTCCAACTAAAAAGGTCGAGATTCACCGTTTCTCTGATGCATTTGAAAAGGCATATGATGCAGCAGTCTACTTGCTCGTGGAAAGAGATGACGGCATACTTGTCAACCGTTCCCAACACTGGAATTTTGCGGGGCAGTACTACTAGCCGAAATCGTCGAATCGATATCGAACAATCTGGACTTCGGCCACCTTACGATAAATCTTTGAACTGATTCGACGATCGTCGGATACGCAAACCCCCATGTTCATTGTCTACCTTTGTGTCTCATTGAGTCACAAAAATCATAGAAAAGGTAGGAAATTCGATTTGATATCACGTGGGTTCAGCTAAAAATCCAGCAGACTTAGCGAGCAGAGGCGTTTTAGCTCAGGAATTGATCAACAACACTGTGGTGGCAGGGACCTTCTTAGCTACAAGAAGATAAGGAAAAGTGGCCAACCAACAAACGTTGCGGAAAAACGAGTGCAGGCTCATGCAGCAACAATTAAAGACAACATTAGTGATATTCTTGACAGGTTTTACAGTCTATCGCGAGCTTTGAGGATAATATCGTATATTTTGAGATTCCTTCAAAAAACCCATCCGAAAACAAGAGCTTCTAGCCAGCCGGACTTTTGCCTAATTTCATCCGTTGAAATTGAAACAACGACGACCCGTCTGAAAAAACTCGCTCAGAAGCAACATTACGGATCAGAGATCACGAAATTGAAAGCCAAAGTATCACTTGAATCTAAAAGCGAAATCTTCTCACTTAACCCTTTCCTTGATAAAAACGAAATATTGAGGGTTGGCGGATGACTCGGCACATCAAAAGATATGCCTTATCCTGAGCGCCATCCAATTATACTACCATACAATTTTAGGTTCACATGTCTATTTATCCAGTTTGTTCATGAGGATTGTCTCCACGGTGAAAACCAACTCATGCTGCGTATTATTCCAACGCAGCACTGGATTATAAAAGTGAAAACTCTGATTAGGTCAATCACTCACAATTGCAAAATATGTACAATCCATAAGAGACGCGCCCAAAGTCAGCTTATGGGCATTCTTCCCCAGGAGCGAACGACTTTCTCGCGAGCATTTACTTGTACCGGGGTGGACTTCACAGGCCCTTTCGATATAAAAAGTTATAGTGTGCGCGAGTGTCGCATTTGCAAAGGTTACTCTTGTCTGTTTGTGTGTTCGACTAAGTCCATCCACTTGGAGGGCATTAGCGACTTTTGCTCAATTCGTAGCCAGACGTGGATGCCCCAAAAATGTCTACTCAGATAACGGGACCAACTTCGTCGGAGCTTGACGCGCTTTTAAGGCGGAATTTAAAGCCTTTCTGGCTGACGCTCGCATCCAGACTCTTTCCAAACATTCCCATCAGGCATTGACTTGGCATTTTATACCTCCGGGGGCTCCGCACATGGGAGGCCTGTGGGAAGCTGGGGTGAAAAGTTTCAAAACCCATTTCAAAAAGGTAGCTTTCAGCCAAAAGTTCACTTTAGAAGAATTTAGTACACTACTATGCAGAACTGGGGCGTGTCTTAACTCACGACCCCTCAGTCCGGCTTCAAATGAACCATCTGACCTTGAGCCTCTAACACCAGGGCATTTTCTAATCGGAGGACACCTACTAGCTCCAGTGGAAATCAACGTCGATGAAAACCCGGCTTCAATTGTGAATAGGTGGCAAAAACTCAAGGCTTATCAGAACTTTTGCAGAAGGTGGAAAGTGGAAACATCCTAATTCCAACAAGAAGGTGGAGATATGGTGGTTATACGAGAGGACAACCTGCCACCCAACGAATGGAGATTAGGGCGAGTGGTCAAATTACACCCTGGTTCCGACAGCTGGGTACGCGTGGTAGGTGTCCCTAACTGAGAGAAGAGAAGTGACAAGACCGCTCGTCAAATTGGTATTGCTACCATCAAATAGTGCGGAAACCGAAGATACGACAACCCCAAATTTACAGACACAATAAGCACAAAGCAAAGAAGTTACAAACAGAATACCGCATAATATTTAATGATCCAAAAAAAAAAAAAAAAAATTGTAAGGTTCAGCCTAATGCATGCACGTTAAAGGTTTGTCTTGTCCCTTTAAAAGTGAAAAAAGGTGCCGAACATTTTTTAGCAACTTCAACTAATAATATTTTTCACCCTTTAACTTCACTTCTTTCGGGGCTTTTTTCGGCTCATGTCCGAACGGACTGCCTGCTGGGTAGTCACACACCATTAACATATGTACAAACATACATACCGCGTACACATTCGACTGAAATGAAAATCAACTTTCTTTAAAAAACACAATTTATTTTTTTTGCAAGTGCAAAAATATTTATTTTTCTTTGGGGCCACACACTCTACCATACATACAAACGTATTCGCCTAGCTTAAGCCGTTTTATTTGCCTAAAACTGCACTATAAGGGTGCCCTCAAAAATTCAAAATTTCTCTCGCTTTTCTTTCGCGAAGTGTATTGGAGGATTGGAAAAGGATATCACAATGATAAAGGCAGCGTCTTTTAAGAAACATTTAACCGCTACCAATTCCATTGAATTCACCCTTTTTCTTCATTTATAAACTGCACACAACAAAACAAATTTTTTGTTTTTTTTTTACAAGTTACAGTTGCAAGCTGAACTCTAGAATTGCAATTTTTAGCTTCACTGGTCGTTCAAATCATACCTTTTCACCTTTTATTAAAACCAAAATAGGGGACTTACAAGCAAAAACAGAAAAAACACCTTTTTTGGAAACGCCCTAACACACAATTACCGTAGGAACATGCCATTTCATTTTCACTATGCACAACAACAAAACTTAATCACATCAACGCCACTTAATATATTTTTAACATAGCATAGCCTTACAGGCTCTTTTACTTGATTGAGGAATGAATTTTGCGTTAATTAAAGGCGCACATTTTTTACACTTTCCTCATAATATTTAATTTTATATATTTTCACTATCACTAGCACTCACGAGACTTATTTCTTGGTAATTCCCTTGGAAAACCAAAGTCACAAACGCGAAAACCATTCCCACACGTAAAAACACAGTAACGACACACGTTTCACTTTTAATCAAAAACTACCGGCTTCATCATTATAGGGATATCAGAAATCACACACAGAAGATTGCGCACTCACGAGTTCAAAATTGCTTCGTTCTGCGCACCTACGTCACACTTGACTGCTTGAGCAAATGAAAGAAAGAGAGAAAAAAAACAAGAGCTAAATGAAAATGACGTAAAAATTGCCCATAAAAAACCACTGATCTTTTGTTTACATGCGCAATATTCTGTGTGTGATTTGTGTAGGGATATGCATATGCTATCGAATATGTACTAAATTCGATACATTTGCATGGTCGTATAGGCACTGGATACTGACCATTACGATAAAGTTTGACCAAGAATTGTGTGTACATCAAAATAAATGTATAGAAATAAATGTATAGAATTTTGATTTTCTAGGGCATTTTTCCTTGCAATTCTCTTTCTTCGTTGGTTTTGTATTGAGGGCGCCAGGATATCATTTGTTAGTCAAATGAACTTGTTCGACAATAGCGATTTTACTAGCAAATTAGTTAACTCTGCTTCCATCAACCACCAATAAGAGAGTCAAACATGCGAATATTGCTCCCCATCAAAAAACAAACAAAAAAAGCAAATTCGCTGCAATGGGAAAATTATTATTTACAGAAATGACGCGTTTCAAACCATTCGCAAAAGGGCTGAAGCAAACCATTACGCATTTGTATGTCGTATATTCGGTAACCGGCACCCACTTAGAGTATGCCCAGTTTTCGGGCGAAATAACCAGCCGCACGCTTACACGATACCCACATACATAGTTATTGCACTAACTGCTTATCAGAGGCTCACCTCGCATCCCAGTGCACCAACGAGGGATTATGCCGTCAATGCAACGATCACCGTCACACAATGATCTACATAGACCACATTGGGGAAGCACCAAAACGCCAACGACGAACACCACGACCCAGGGAAAACGACGCCGATGACAGCGATGCAATCTCGTTGGATGCCTCTGAAGCGGATCGGAACCTCAGCGTTTCCGACCGCAACTTCAGGACGAAATTGAAAGAACCAGCGGATTGGAAATGAAAACTTTCCAACCGTCTAATAGAAAGAGGGCAAAAGCCCGACAGAGATCCCATAAACACCAACAACACGAGAGAGTGGAGGGCTCAGCATTCCACCTCACGCCTTCGAAGAATTTCAGGTCCGAAAGAGTGGCCCCAGTAAGAGCGCCACCACAACCAATTCAGTCCCTCACATCTGTACCACCACCACAATCATTAGCGAAGATCTCGCGCGAGAGGTGCAGTTAAGTGTGACCTACATAAATCGCCAGATGAGCTGCTTCGTCAATTTGCGCGGTAAGCATGGTCATGGTCGACCACGCACGCAGTATGCCTCCGGAAATTCCATCGACGCACGCCACTAATCACACTAGATGACACCATAGCGGGAAAATATTCAAACCTAAGGTTGGCGGACCCGCGTTTCCACGTTGCTGCTCCAGTCCGTCTCGTGCTGGGGCAGAAATTTTCCCTAAAATCTTCCTAGGGGCCATTCCAGCGGCAATACTGGGTCCACTACTGGCCCAAAATACTATATTTGGATGGGTCCTGTCGGGCGCGTACTAACTATATACTTTTTATTTATTTTATCTTTTTTTATTTTCTCATTTATATTCATATGAACCTAAAAATGAATTCACAGCAAATTTTGAATATGCATACGTATCCGATTTTTTTATGGATAAATGTGCCATTGAAATTTGAAACCACGTTTGTTCCAATTTTTTCTTTCTCTCTCTCTCTAGCCTAGGCACAAGGTTCCAGGACTGGATTATAGAAATACTTACATATTAAGAAATAGCCTTCAAAAGTCGATGGAGCACGGCGGTCCAAGTGTTCGATTCTAGTTAAGGGTTGCGTAACGCAACTGGGCCGGCATGTTTAAGCCAGCGGTCCAAAACCCCATACCTTTGAGGTAGCCTTAGTATTTCTTTTTGTTCAGTAATATTAACAGAGGTGGTCTAACGCCTTAAGCTATCTATGTTAAAACATCGCACAGATAAATAAACCGTTCGACAACAACCGGTGCTAACATTTTTATAAGTTTTGTGCCACACGTGCAACTGTAATTATAATTTTATATCAGTAACTAAGTAAATTCTGGAAGCGCCTAGAAGATGCAACGAGGAAATCAGAGAGTATAAAAGACAGCAACAGCAGAGGTGCGACAATCAGTTTGATTTAAGAATGGTGGCACGTACGAAAAAATCATTGAGACTTTCTGTAGATAAATTCGTGACCTATATTTGATTTACACATTTATATTCTTATGATAAAATATACTTTTTTGCTGAGAATCGCGGAAAACTACTTTTTTTACCTTTGATTTTGTATAAAATTTTGTCCATACACAAGAAGGGTGAGGTGATTTTTAATTTTACATATAATTGCGTTTTCAATAATTTCACTGATTTTTAGATTGTTGTATTATCTATCACCGAATTTCCAGGTTGTCCGGACTACCAGTGAAAATGTATTTAGAAAATGGATTATTTCAATTTCTCTGTTAAAGTGGTCACTATGGCAACGGTAAAATACTTTCCAATAAGTTAATACATAAGTTTTTATAGCTAAACAGAAGTCAGTCACCTTCTGGAATTACGTAAAACAAGCAACTATTATTTAGATTTTTTTTTCTGCAGGGCACATACATCCAATATTCAAGCCTAGCGGGCATAGGGTTTATGATTTTGCTTATTCGCAGAAGCTTGCGCTTTATTTATGCCACATCCAAGGACGAACAACAATTAAACAAAATATTTTATATACCCATACATATATGCATATATTTTTAAATATATTCAGTATGTTGAACGACGCAGATGTGCGTAAATTTAATGTCAATTAGTGAGGGCTCACTCTCATCCATCGGCTATAATTTAATATCTGCCAACGTTTATTTCTTTATCGCTCATGACTTTTATCAACCACAACGACAAAAGTAGCACCAGTGCATCGATAACATTATTAAAAGTTGTTTTTAACTTCAAGTCATATATGTCACATAAGTTAACATGTTCGCTCAATGTACAACAATGGAAGCGTTGAAACGCAGGTGACTGCAATGACGTCTGGCAGTACGTCAGCTGATCGCTTATGAGTACTTTTATATTTGTTGGCGAAAACATGTTCAGCATCTACATATCTATTCAGCAAACATATCTATGCATTTAACTGACCTAAAGACCCCGAAGAGAAGTCGGAACTAGACCCAAAGTGCCAAATAAGTACTAGTTCGCTAGTAGCTGCATATGTAGATTGTATTCTGTAATAAAATTGACAGTCTGAATATTCATATTTCATATTTAAAATATGCTTAAGCAATAGGCCACCAACAAAAAAACTGCTACCAGCTTTAAGGAGCTTCGACTATGGGTATGGCTTTTTTCGCCACACTATCCCACCAAATCGGAACTATCGAAAAAGGGGATAATATCGTACTAGAAGCAACATTTAAAATTTCGGTCGTGTTCGTAGCCAACGAAATAGTACTATCGCGTTGTTTAAATTAAAACAAACCCGATTTAAAAAGAACATTTTTTAAATTTTTTAAACGATTTAAAAATGACACGAAATGTAAAATCACAATATAAAGAAAAAATTTGATGGCAAAAAAATATTACAATTAAAAATCAATGCCAACTATAATTATGAAAGAATTTCAAAAGCACAGTGTTGTTGCTACAGTACCAAGAAAATAACCAGATCTTAGCTGTAAGTTTTTACACTTGCTCGAAACTGTGGGAAAAGTGCCAACAAGGAACTAGAGCAGCTTGGAAGATTCCCACCGCCAGTTGAAAGCATGTAAAGAGATAGATGGCGAACTATATAGTCGTGGTTCGGAATGCACTAAAAGGGAATTAGTTTTGAACTAGAGACTTTCCCTACAGGGGATATATATCTAATATATATTATAAATGGGAAAGTTTGGATGTTAAGATGTTTAGATGTTTGGATGTTTGGATGTTTGGATGTTTGGATGTTTGTCCAGACGTTTGTCTTTGTGACTCAATAACGCAAGAACGGCTGGACCGATTTGGATGAAATTTTGCACACATATAGCCAATAGTCTAGAAGGATCTACTAGCTATATATTTTTCAAAAGGGGCGTGGTCCCCGCCCCCTAGGAACAGTTATAATTTAATTTTTATATTTTTTCGTCTTTGCGACTGAATCACGCCAGAATGGCTACACGGATTTTGATAAAATTTGGGACACAGACAGTAGTCTACTAGCGAAATTTTTTTCGAACATGGAGAGAGGGGTGGGGGTCCCACCACCCTTCGAGAAATTATTTTTCATAATTTTTACACATTATAACTTTACGTATACTGGCCTTCACCAATATCACAGACTCAAGGGGTCAAATAAGTCGAGGGCTTACAAAGTAAGCAGTGACACCCTCCGCCCGCCCCCCTTTATCTCCTCCTCTGGTGTAAAATCCATAGACTGTTATAACTCAATCTAAATTTTCTCCTAAATCAATAGTTTTTGGTATCTGGTACATACAGAACGAGATCTAGACAATTTTGGAGGAACGATCAGTGGTCCTCTCCTCTACTCCCGCCATCCGCCCTCCATCAATTGTTTTTATTAGCACGCTTTTATTAGCTTTACCTGTATGTTTCTATCTAACTTTTTATTCGCTCCAATGCGCCTGCTGCCTTATTAACATGGTTTTATAATTAGCTTCACCTTATTTGTAATCCCGTAAGGGTCATATCGAGACCCTTCCGGGATCATTTCTGGACGGTTTTTCGGGATCGTTCCGGGATTACGCCGGGGTAATTTCGGGACTTTTTCGGGACTATTTCGGGATCATTTTGGGACCCTTCCGGAATCATTTCTGTATAGTTTACGGGATCCGTCCGGGATCCCGTCGGGGTTATTTTGGAACATTTTCGGGACTATTCCGGAATCATTTCGGGACTATTTCGCGATCATTTGGGGACCCTTCCAGCATCATTTCTGGATGGTTTTCGGGATCCGTGCGGGATCTCGTCGGGGTCATATGGGGACTTTTTCGGGATCATTTGAGGGCTCTTCCGGCATCATTTCTGGATGGTTTTCGGGATCTGTCCGGGATATCGTTGGGGTCATTTGGGACTTTTTCGGGATCATTTGGGGGCTCTTCCAGCACCATTTCTGGATGGTTTTCGGGATCCGTCCGGGATCTCGTCGGGGTAATTTGGGGACTTTTTCGGGATCATTTTGGGGCTCATCCGGCATCCTTTCTGGATGGTTTTCGGATCCGTCCGGGATCCCGTCGGGGTAATTTCGGGACTTTTTCGCGACTAATACGGATCATTTGGGAACCCTTTCGGCATCATTTCTGGATGGTTTTCGGGAACCGTCCGGGATCCCGTCGGGGTCATTTCGGGACTTTTTCGCGAATAATACGGGATCATTTGGGAACCCTTTCGGCATCATTTCTGGATGGTTTTCGGGATCCGTCCGGGATCCCATTCGGGTAATTTCGGGACACTATTAGGGGATCATTTGGGAACCTTTCCGGCATCATTTCTGGATAATTTTCGGGATCCGTCCGGGATGCCGACGAGGTCTTTTCGGGACTATTTCGGGATCGTTTGGGATACCTACCGGCATCATTTCTGGATGGTTTTTGGGATTCGTCCGGGATCCCGTCGTGGTCCTTTCGGGACTTTTTTTCGACTAATACGGGATCATTTGCGGACCCTTTCGGCATCATTTCTGTATAGTTGTCGGGATCCCGTCACGGTCATTTCGGGACTATTAGGGGATCATTTGAGGACCTTTCAGCATCATTTCTGTATTGTTTTCGGAATCCTTTCGGGATCCCGTCAGAGTCATTTTGGGACTTTTTTGGGGCTAATAGGGGATCATTTGGGGATCCTCTAGGGGTCGTTTCGTGACTTTTTCTGTTTTATTTCGGGATCATTTGGGGACCCTTCCGGCATAATTCTTGATGGTTTGCCGGATCCATCAGGGTCATTTCGGGACCCATTTTGGGATCATTTGGGGACCCTTCCGAGATCATTTCTGGATCCGTCCGGGATGCCGTAGGAGCCAATTCGGGATTTTTTGGTTGACTTTTCCGGGATAGTTTTTGGACCCTTCGGGATCATTTCTGGATCTGTGCGGGATCCCATCTGGGTCATTTCCGGACTATTTCGGGATCATTTTGGGATCCTTCCGGAATCATTTCTGTATGGTTTTCGCGATCCGTCGTTGATTCCCTCGGAGCATTTCGGAACCTTTTCTGGAGTATGTCGGGGTCATTTGGGGACTTTTTCGGGATCATTTGGGGCTCTTCCGGCATCATTTCTGGATGGTTTTCGGGATCCGTGCGGGATCTCGTCGGGGTCATTTGGGGACTTTTTCGGGATCATTTGGGGGCTCTTCCGGCATCATTTCTGGATGGTTTTCGGGATCCGTCCGGGATATCGTCGGGGTCATTTGGGGACTTTTTCTGGATCATTTGGGGGCTCTTCCGGCATCATTTCTGGATGGTTTTTCGGGATCCGTCCGGGATCCCATCAGGGTAATTTCGGGACTATTAGGGGATCATTTGTGGACCTTTCCGGCATCATTTCTGGATAATTTTCGGTATCCGTCCGGGATGCCGACGAGGGTCATTTCGGGATCATTTAGGATACCTACCGGCATCATTTCTGAATGGTTTTGGGATTCGTCCGGGATCCCGTCGGGGGTCATTTCGGGACTTTTTCTCGACTAATACGGGATCATTTGCGGACCCTTTCGGCATAATTTCTGGATAGTTGTCGGGATCCGTTCGGGATCCCGTCACGGTCATTTCGGAACTATTAGGGGGATCATTTGAGGACCTTTCCGGCATCATTTCTGGATAGTTTTGGAATCCTTTCGGGATCCCGTCAGGGTCATTTCGGGGCTTTTTCGGGATCATTTAAGGATGGCTTTCAGGATTCGTCCGGGAACCCGTCAGGGTAATTTCTGGACTTTTCCGAGACTATTTCGGGATCATTTTGGGACCTTCCCAAGATCATTTCTGGATGGATTTCGGGATTTGTCCGGGATGCCCTCAGGGTCATTTTGGGACTATTAGGTGAGCATTTGAGGACCTTTTCGGCATCACTTCTGGATGGTTTTCGGTATCCGCTCAGGATCCCGGCGGAATTATTGCGGGACTTTTTCGGGATCATTTGGTGTCCCTTCCGGTATCATTTCTAGCTGGTTTTTGGGATTCGTCCGGCATCCCGTCGGGTTCATTTCGGGACTTTTTCTCGACTAATACGGGATCATTTGCGGGCCCTTTCGGCATCATTTCTAGATAGTTGTCGGGATCCGTTCGGGATCCGTCAGGGTCTTTTCGGAACTATTGGGAGATCATTTAAGGACCTTTCCGGCATCATTTCTGGTTAGTTTTCGGGATCCTTTCCGGGTCCCATCAGGGTCATTTCGGGACTTTTTCGGCATCATTTAAGATTGGTTTTCAGGATTCGTCCGGTATCCGTCAGGGTAATTTCTGGACTTTTCCCAGACTATTTCGGGATAATTTTGGGACCCTCCCAAGATCATTTCTGGATGGATTTCGGGATCTGTCCGGGATGCCGTAAGGTCATTTTGGGACTATTAGGTGATCATTTGAGGACCTTTTCGGCATCACTTCTGGATGGTTTTCGGTATCCGCTCAGGATCCCGGCGGAATTGTTGCGGGACTTTTTCGGTATCATTTGGTGTCCCTTCCGGCATCATTTCTAGCTGGTTTTTGGGATTCGTCCGGCATCCCGTCGGGTTCATTTCGGGACTTTTTCTCGACTAATACGGGATCATTTGCGGGCCCTTTCGGCATCATTTCTAGATAGTTGTCGGGATCCGTTCGGGATCCCGTCAGGGTCTTTTCGGAACTATTAGGTGATCATTTGAGGACATTTCCGGCATCATTTCTGGATAGTTTTCGGGATCCTTTCGGGGTTCAGTCAGGGTCATTTCGGACTTTTTCGGGATCATTTAGAGATGGCTTTCAGGATTCGTCGGGAACCCGTCAGGGTAATTTCTGAACTTTCCGAGACTATTTCGGGATAATTTTGGGACCTTCCCAAGATCATTTCTGGATGGATTTTGGGATCAGTCCGGGATGCCGTCAGGGTCATTTTGGTATTAGGTGATCATTTGAGGACCTTTCCGGCATCACTTATGGATGGTTATCGGTATCCGATCAGGATCCCCTCGGAATCATTGCGGGACTTTTTCGGATCATTTGGGGTCCCTCCCAAGATCATTTCTGGATGGATTTCGGGATCTGTCCGGGATCCCGTCAGGGTCATTTAGGGGTGCGTTCGAGATCCCGTCAGGGTCATTTCGGGAATTCTTCGGGAATATATCGGGATCATTTCTGATGGTTTATGGGATCCGTCCATGACCCCTTAAGGGTCATTTCGGGACTATTAGGTGATCATTTGAGGACCTTTCCGGCGTCACTTCTGAATGATTTTCGGTATCCGTTCGGGATCCCGTCGGAATCAATGCGGGACTTTTACGGAATCATTTGCGATTCCTTTCGGCATCATTTCTGGATGGTTTTCGGGATTTGTCCGGGATCCCGTCGGGGTTATTTCGGGACCTTTTCGGGGCTAATACGGGATCATTTGGGATCCTCTAGGGGTCGTTTCGTGACTTTTTCTGTATTATTTCGGGATCATTTTGGGACCCTTTCGGCATAATTTCTTGATCGTTTGCCGGATCCATCAGGGTCATTTCGGGACTATTTTGGGATCATTTGGGGACCCTTCCGAGATCATTTCTGGATCCGTCCGGGATGCCGTAGGAACTATTTCGGATTTTTTGTTACTTTTCCGGGATAGTTTTTGCACCCTTCCGGGATCATTTCTGGATCTGTGCGGGATCCCATCTTGGTCAATTCCGGACTATTTCGGGATCATTTTGGAATCCTTCCGGAATCATTTCTGTATGGTTTTCGCGATCCATCGTGGATCCCCTCGGAGCCATTTCGGAACTTTTTCTGGAGTTAGTCGGGATAATTTAGGGACCCTTCCTGGATATTTTCTGGATGGTTTCTGAGATCCGCCCGGGAGCCCGTCAGGGTAATTTCGGAACTTTTTCGGGACTATTTCGGGATCAATTTGGTACCCTTCAGGCATCATTTCTGTGTGGTTATCTGGATAAGTCTAGAATCGTGTCGTTGTCATTTCGGGTTTTTTTGGGACTACTTCGGGAACTTTTGGAAACACTTCCGGGGCGTTTCTGGATGGTTTTCGGGATCCGTCCGCGATAGCGTCGGGTCATTTCGTGGCTTTTTCTGGATAATTTCGTTATCATTTTGGGATCCTATCAGGTTATCAGCTCATAAAGTTCTTTTTTTTACTCAATTACAAAAATAAAATGCATAAGACAGAAAAAAAATTTTAAACAGATAACTTTATAAGCAGGCTAATGTGAATAGCCCACATATTTCATTTTCTCCTTGCGGACGGGGCCGCGGGTAAAGGCTAGTTTATACATAAATGCTTTTTCAGTTGATTATTCATTTATTTATTTTTGGTGTGGAAGCAGCGGTTTCACTTAATTCTCTTAATGTTGTGGATTTGACCTGAATGCTCATCATGTCCTCTACAGCTCAATCAACTGACAAATTATTGTACACTAATTTATTCTACAGATTTGTGTTTAATTATAATGTACTTATATGCTTCTTAAAAAAGAAATCCACACGTAATTATAATTTGCATTTTGTTTCAATTCGGAAGAGCTTTTCTTTAGGAGCTGAATAAGACCATATATTTTTCGTTTCATAATTTTTTTGCTGCAGTCGCAATGACCAATAAAGCACTAATTCATGGTCCCATAATAAAAAGTTTCTGATTTTTACTAATTATTTTGAATATCCGTTTTCCTTGTTTAGTTGTATTAGCTCTGAAACGAGCTGACAAGATTTTTTGTCAGCTGATGCGAAATAAAACCGATGCGACAATTATGATGTGCTAAAGTAGACTGATAACTTTATTTTTGACTTTCAGAATTCATGTTCAAGTTCATACCTTTCGCATATGAGAATATATATGTATGCTTATTACATAATTGGTAAATTTATTGTTTTACAAACTAATGACCGTTATCGTTATCGGTTGGCCTAATGCGACAAACTGAATTTATTTATTAATACCTTCAGCTGTTATAAGTGTGCCCAACAAATTGTATGATACATATGTACATATGTGCATATAGCAATGCATATAATGAAACAATAGAAATATAACGTTGAATGTGGCGAATGATGGGAGAGGATGACTACAAAAAAAGGTCGATGCACAGGCATATTTGTTTAACCTTTCCATGGGCATCAATGCTTAACCCTTAACAAGTTCCTATAGCTATTTAATATCTACAAATTCATGTGTTTAATTATGCAATTAGTTTTGACTTATCCGTAATAAGTTCTGAAATGTTTTAGCCATAAATAAATGTTTATGAATTGAGCATTATTGGCTTTTTACAGGTGTTTTAACATAACAACACAGTCATAATTATTATTTTAAAAGGTTGATTTATTTGTGAGATAATAAATTACATTTCGTGCATATGACACCAGCAGGCGGTTCAACGGAGCAGATAATTGGTGAATTAAATATAAAGTTAAACGAATGAATAGTCAACCAACAATTTGTATTTTTTACTTGCGTTTATTTTTTTAATTTTTATATGCACCGAAGAATGATTTAAATTTTCTGCAGGCCTTGACACCGACAATTATTTTAACCGCAATTTAAAAAATCTGCTGCTTGCAGGATGTCACAATAGGAAGAGTTGTATCATTTAAATTGTAAATTTTTGTAAATAATTCTGTTAAAATTTAAAACAAAAAACATCTTCATCACTGTTGTTATTATGCTGTTAAGAAAAACTTTATGTTGCCTTTTTGTTCATTAAAAAAATTTATAGGGACACACACACAAATTTTGGTGTCAAACCCGTACTTTGTGGTGTTGTTCTATTTAAAAACCAAAATTTTTTTATATATTATAGTACTAGCCTTTACCCGCGGCCCCGTCCGCAAGGAGAAAATGAAATATGTGGGCTATTCACATTAGCCTGCTTATAAAGTTATCTGTTTAAAATTTTTTTTCTGTCTTATGCATTTTATTTTTGTAATTGAGTAAAAAAAAGAACTTTATGAGCTGATAACCTGATAGGATCCCAAAATGATAACGAAATTATCCAGAAAAAGCCACGAAATGACCCCGACGCTATCGCGGACGGATCCCGAAAACCATCCAGAAACGCCCCGGAAGTGTTTCCAAAAGTTCCCGAAGTAGTCCCAAAAAAACCCGAAATGACAACGACACGATTCTAGACTTATCCAGATAACCACACAGAAATGATGCCTGAAGGGTACCAAATTGATCCCGAAATAGTCCCGAAAAAGTTCCGAAATTACCCTGACGGGCTCCCGGGCGGATCTCAGAAACCATCCAGAAAATATCCAGGAAGGGTCCCTAAATTATCCCGACTAACTCCAGAAAAAGTTCCGAAATGGCTCCGAGGGGATCCACGATGGATCGCGAAAACCATACAGAAATGATTCCGGAAGGATTCCAAAATGATCCCGAAATAGTCCGGAATTGACCAAGATGGGATCCCGCACAGATCCAGAAATGATCCCGGAAGGGTGCAAAAACTATCCCGGAAAAGTAACAAAAAATCCCGAAATGGTTCCTACGGCATCCCGGACGGATCCAGAAATGATCTCGGAAGGGTCCCCAAATGATCCCAAAATAGTCCCGAAATGACCCTGATGGATCCGGCAAACGATCAAGAAATTATGCCGAAAGGGTCCCAAAATGATCCCGAAATAATACAGAAAAAGTCACGAAACGACCCCTAGAGGATCCCCAAATGATCCCGTATTAGCCCCGAAAAGGTCCCGAAATAACCCCGACGGGATCCCGGACAAATCCCGAAAACCATCCAGAAATGATGCCGAAAGGAATCCCAAATGATTCCGTAAAAGTCCCGCATTGATTCCGACGGGATCCCGAACGGATACCGAAAATCATCCAGAAGTGACGCCGGAAAGGTCCTCAAATGATCACCTAATAGTCCCGAAATGACCCTTAAGGGGTCATGGACGGATCCCATAAACCATCCAGAAATGATCCCGATATATTCCCGAAGAAGTCCCGAAATGACCCTGACGGGATCTCGAACGCACCCCTAAATGACCCTGACGGGATCCCGGACAGATCCCGAAATCCATCCAGAAATGATCTTGGGAGGGACCCCAAATGATCCCGAAAAAGTCCCGCAATGATTCCGAGGGGATCCTGATCGGATACCGATAACCATCCATAAGTGATGCCGGAAAGGTCCTCAAATGATCACCTAATACCAAAATGACCCTGACGGCATCCCGGACTGATCCCAAAATCCATCCAGAAATGATCTTGGGAAGGTCCCAAAATTATCCCGAAATAGTCTCGGAAAAGTTCAGAAATTACCCTGACGGGTTCCCGGACGAATCCTGAAAGCCATCTCTAAATGATCCCGAAAAAGTCCCGAAATGACCCTGACTGAACCCCGAAAGGATCCCGAAAACTATCCAGAAATGATGCCGGAAATGTCCTCAAATGATCACCTAATAGTTCCGAAAAGACCCTGACGGGATCCCGAACGGATCCCGACAACTATCTAGAAATGATGCCGAAAGGGCCCGCAAATGATCCCGTATTAGTCGAGAAAAAGTCCCGAAATGAACCCGACGGGATGCCGGACGAATCCCAAAAACCAGCTAGAAATGATGCCGGAAGGGACACCAAATGATCCCGAAAAAGTCCCGCAATAATTCCGCCGGGATCCTGAGCGGATACCGAAAACCATCCAGAAGTGATGCCGAAAAGGTCCTCAAATGATCACCTAATAGTCCCAAAATGACCTTACGGCATCCCGGACAGATCCCGAAATCCATCCAGAAATGATCTTGGGAGGGTCCCAAAATTATCCCGAAATAGTCTGGGAAAAGTCCAGAAATTACCCTGACGGATACCGGACGAATCCTGAAAACCAATCTTAAATGATGCCGAAAAAGTCCCGAAATGACCCTGATGGGACCCGGAAAGGATCCCGAAAACTAACCAGAAATGATGCCGGAAAGGTCCTTAAATGATCTCCCAATAGTTCCGAAAAGACCCTGACGGGATCCCGAACGGATCCCGACAACTATCTAGAAATGATGCCGAAAGGGCCCGCAAATGATCCCGTATTAGTCGAGAAAAAGTCCCGAAATGAACCCGACGGGATGCCGGACGAATCCCAAAAACCAGCTAGAAATGATACCGGAAGGGACACCAAATGATCCCGAAAAAGTCCCGCAATAATTCCGCCGGGATCCTGAGCGGATACCGAAAACCATCCAGAAGTGATGCCGAAAAGGTCCTCAAATGCTCACCTAATAGTCCCAAAATGACCCTGAGGGCATCCCGGACAAATCCCGAAATCCATCCAGAAATGATCTTGGGAAGGTCCCAAAATGATCCCGAAATAGTCTCGGAAAAGTCCAGAAATTACCCTGACGGGTTCCCGGACGAATCCTGAAAGCCATCCTTAAATGATCCCGAAAAAGCCCCGAAATGACCCTGACGGGATCCCGAAAGGATTCCAAAAACTATCCAGAAATGATGCCGGAAAGGTCCTCAAATGATCCCCTAATAGTTCCGAAATGACCGTGACGGGATCCCGAACGGATCCCGACAACTATCCAGAAATTATGCCGAAAGGGTCCGCAAATGATCCCGTATTAGTCGAGAAAAAGTCCCGAAATGACCCCGACGGGATCCCGGACGAATCCCAAAACCATTCAGAAATGATGCCGGTAGGTATCCTAAATGATCCCGAAATGACCTCGTCGGCATCCCGGACGGATACCGAAAATTATCCAGAAATGATGCCGGAAAGGTCCACAAATGATCCCCTAAT
>NW_027137387.1:0-22352 GCF_040869045.1 Eurosta solidaginis | reverse complement strand
TTTGTCATACAAATTGACATTTATTTAAAAATAAATTTCAACGCTGATTATGATGCCAGATTTTATGCGCCAAGTGGAGTATAATCGTGGCTAAGTTGCCAAGTTTACGCCAAGTCAAGTCAAGTCTATGCTAAGTATCAGTAATGGGGGCTTTAGGCTTTCGTTCGGTAGCTATAGCGTAATTGTTTGCTGTTCGTATATACCACCTCGTTCGGATATGGATGTTTATGCTAGTCATAGCTCGGCCATCTGCGATTTGCATTCGCAGCTGGGAGATAACGATCGACTTTTTGTTGTTGGTGACTTTAACTTGCCAACAGTTAATAGGGTTAATATAAGTGATTCAAACTTTTTAACTCCCACTGCTCAACATGAGTTTCTCAATTGCTTGTTAGACTCATCTCTTTTACAGATTAACAATGTTCCAAATAGTGGAAATAAAATGCTGGATTTAGTATTTGTGGATGGATCGGTGGGTACTGCCCTTGCGACAATACCACCTTTATCCCTTCCAGAAGGCCCTCTTCACCCTACGCTAGAGATATCACTTGATGCCAGCCTACCCCGTAGGATTCAAGTACAGTCTCGTCCCCGATCTAGATGCTTCTACAAAGCGAATTTCATTATGCTCAATGATCTGTTGGCTTCCCATGATTGGTCGGATCTCTATGCTGGCACTGATGTCGATTCGGCTATCTCTATATTTTACAGTACACTTGATGGCTTCTTTGATACCTGCATTCCTACTCGCTATACCCTTTGTTCGAATAAGCCCCCTTGGTTTTCAAGGCAACTTATCAGACTTAATAACATTAAATCTAGGCTTTATCAGAGATTCAAGAAATCTGGAGCATCTGCAGACCTCTCTAAATATCTGAAAGCTCGTTCTAAATTTCACCGTCTTAATTAGCTTTGTTATAAAAATTACTTGAGTTGTTGTAAAGCCCAATTTTTTAGAAATCCAAAAAAGTTTTACAGTTTCGTAAATTCAAAGCCGAAAACTTCTGGATATCCTTACTCATTAACCTTTGGAGGTAAAAAAGCTTGCACTGATGACGACGTTGCTGAACTATTTTCTGAGTTCTTTAAGTCCACGTATTCATCCAGTGGTTTTCATTCCGGTCAATATCCCTATCGCTCAATAGCTCGAATTACATTAGGAATCCTGCTATTGATGGTAATATTGTTCTTCAGAGTCTTCAATCTTTGAAGCCTACCTTTTTTCCGGGACCGGACGGTGTTCCTAGTTGCGTGTTTAGGTACTGCGCCGAAAACATGTATGAGCCTATTTTAAAATTATTTGAGCTATCTCTGGGATCTGCGTCATTCCCGGCACTTTGGAAACCGTCTTTTATTATACCCCTGCATAAAAAAGGTAGTAGGTCAAAAGTTGAAAACTACAGGGTGTTGCTAAACTTTCAGTCATTCCTAAAGTCTTTGAACAGATTGTTACCAGTCAACTCCAATATCAGTGTTCTAGTCTTTTGTCTCCATGCCAACACGGTTTTATTCGTCAAAACTCAACCACTACAAATTTGCTTGTATTCACCTCTATAGTTATGGAAGGATTTTTTAGCGAACAAGCAAACGGATGTCGTCTACACGGACTTCAGCAAAGCATTTGATACCGTCAACCATGAGTTGCTTATTCATAAACTTGATTTACTGGGCTTTCCGTTTCACCTATTAATGTGGCTGAAAAGCTATCTTTCTAACCGGACCCAAAAAGTCCTGTTCAAGTGCAATCTGTCGGAATCGTTCGGAGTTTCCTCCGGCGTACCCCAGGGAAGTCATCTAGGCCCTTTGCTCTTTGCCCTTTTCATTAATGACTTGCCACAGACAATATTACATTCCCATACTATAATGTATGCGGATGATGTAAAACTTTGCTACACTTACTGTCCTACCGATTTGAGTTCCTTGGATCTTCTTCAGGCCGACTTGGACTCGTTCCAATGTTGGTGCATAACAAATTTACTAGCTTTAAATTGCTCTAAATGTAAGCATATGACATTTCACCGAGTGAAGCCAGCATTGAAATCTTATGTAATAGATGGTACGCCTTTGGAGCGTATATCTATTGCAAATGATCTAGGTGTCCTTTTTGATCCGAAATTGAATTTTAACAGGCATATTTCATCTATAGCCAACAAAGCGTTGGGTTTACTTGGATTTGTTAAAAGATGGGCTAAAGAGTTCGATGATCCGTACCTCACTAAGGTTCTTTACACATCGCTGGTTCGTCCAATACTCGAGTATTGCTCATGCGTTTGGTCCCCTTTTTCTCAAAAGCACGAGCATATAACTGGATTGAAATTTAAGTTAATACCGCTAAATTTCGCAATATATAGAAGTAGAAATAATATACCCAGAAAACAATTGTGGCTATTAAACGATGCGTACTTTATGTCACGTTTAACGTATTTAAACCCAATCTGGAGCAGATGTGCAGAAAATAAAATAAATGAGTTACAAATACTTCAAAACAAAATAATAAAAAATATCCTTAGGTTAGACGTTAGAAAATACAGTATTCTACAGACACTGCTCATTGTTTTCAAAATCAAAAACAATCTGATTAAACATACTCTTGACTTAAATTTCGCAGGAAATCTAAGCTATAACTTTAGAAATACTCTATATATAAAACTTTTTTTTTTCCGTACTCAAAGAAGCACAAATTCAATACGTAGCTATGGTGCTAGAATGTTTAATAAATTGCCCGACAATGTCAAAACATGTTCCAATTATTTGCATTTCAAGAGGCAAGTTAAAAGCCTCTTGTTACAAGATTATAACTTTAGCCTGTAAAATACAAATATATGTCATTTTTTCTTATATGTTTTTTATAAAGAAAAAAAATTTAAAAAAACACAGTAAATAAGTATGTTAAAATAATTCGGCGCCAGTATATTTAAGCTGGCACAACACACTTGTTAGTATGTACTAAAATAATTTAAATGTAAACTAGTGTACTTAACGCAGTTGACAGCGTAGGAAGCAAATATGCATACATGTTAAGCTATCTTCTCATACAAAATGTATTTCTTTCGAGAAAACATTGTATTATTTTTAAAATACACCATAAAAAAAGCATATAAAGCGTCTTGAGTCAGTTCAAAACCAGTTTTTGATATTTGTATTGCGCGGCCTTAATTGGGACTCAAGTCTCCACCTTCCTCCATGCAGAAGTAGACTTCTTCTTATTAACTTACCCACTCTGGAAAATCGGAGAATATTACTGCGGGTATTGTTCATCCATAAGCTCATTATTGGAGAAATTGATTCTGCGGACCTCCTCAGCCGCTTGTTTTTTGCGGTTCCCCCTAGAGTATCCAGACACTACGTTCCTTTCTATTTACCCCTTTGTCGACGAAACTTTGCTAAAAATAATCCAATTCTTATCTGGTGCGCGCACTACAATGACTTGTATAGCTGTATCAGTCTTGAATGTACTTTTGCCACTATACGTAATGCAATACTTGCCTATCTAATTTAAGAGATACAAGCTAATTTAATTTTCCGGTATTTTTTTCCTTCCATAAAAAATAGGAACTATCTCGCTTCAGGATGGAGGAACATTTATCAACATGTATCATTAAGAAGGAACAAGACAGTACTGTGTTGATTGGAATCTGGTGCATTCCAACAACGTAAAAAACATGCTTTTTCATGAGTCACTGGCCGGAATCGTATGCATTCCGGCAGTATAATCTTATGGGTCAGGCATCGAGCTGATTGGAATCCGGTGCATTCCAACAACACAGGCCATGTTACTTTTTTATGCCTTGTGATATCGTCTCCTCATTACACTACTCTTAGCACAGCCGGATTCCCATGACATGCTGATTGGAATCTTGTTGCATTCCAACAGGAAGATTGGAATCCACTGCGTTCCGAAATCATGCTGAGCGGAATCTGATGCATTCCGCCAGTATAAGATTTCGGCATAAGATCTTATTTCTGCTCATATTTCTTATTATTATTATATTCTGAAATTAAGGAGTAATGTTCATTAATATTTCTTTGTTTGTAATATAACATTGTTGAAATCTTGATATATCTTAAATTTTATCTTTTGAGTTGTATATTTATATATCTTTTATATTATGCAGTCGACCATAATTTAAATAATAAATAAATAAATAAATAAATAAAAATAAAAATATCGTACAAACACATTCTAGAGTCACCCCTGGTCCACGTTTATGGCGATATCTCGAAAAGGCGTTCACATATAGAACTAAGGCCCACTTCTTTTTAAAATACTCATTAACACCTTTCATTTGATACCCATATCGTACAAAAAAATTCTAGAGTCACCCCTGGCCCACCTTTATGGCGATATCTCGAAAAGGCATCCACCTATAGAACTAAGGCCCACTCCCTTTTAAAATACTCATTAACACCTTTCATTTGATACCCATATCGTACAAACAAATTCTAGAGTCACCCCTGGTCCACCTTTATGGCGATATCTTGAAAAGGCGTCCGCCTATAGAACTAAGGCCCATGCCATTTTAAAATGCTCATTAACACCTTTCATTTGATACTCATATCGTATAAACATATTCTAGAGTCACCCCTGGTCCATCTTTATGGCGATATCTCGAAAAGGCGTCCAACTATAGAACTAAGGCCCACTCCCTTTTAAAATACTCATTAACACCTTTCATTTGATACCCATATCGTACAAACAAATTCTAGAGTCACCCCTGGTCCACCTTTATGGCGATATCTCGAAAAGGCGTCCACCTATAGAACTAAGGCCCATGCCCTTTTGAAATGCTCTATAACACCTTTCATTTGATACCCATATTGTACAAACGCATTCTAGGGTCACCCCTGGTCCACGATTATGGCGATATCCCGAAAAGGCGTCCACCCATACAACTAAGGCCCACTCCCTTTTAAATCACTTATTAACACCTTTCGTTTGATACCCATTTCGTACAAACGCATTCTAGAGTCAACCCTGGTCCACTTTTATAGCGATATTCCGAAAAGGCGTCCACCTATAGAACTAAGGCTCACTCCCTTTTAAAATACTCATTAACACCTTTCATTTGATACCCATATAGTACAAACAAATTCTATAGTCACCCCTGGTCCACCTTTATGGCGATATCTTGAAAAGGCGTCCGCCTATAGAACTAAGGCCCATGCCCTTTTAAAATGCTCATTACACCTTTCATTTGATACTCATATCGTATAAACAAATTCTAGAGTCACCCCTGGTCCATCTTTATGGCGATATCTCGAAAAGGCGTCCACCTATAGAACTAAGGCCCACTCCCTTTTAAAATACTCATTAACACCTTTCATTTGATACCCATATCGTACAAACAAATTCTAGAGTCACCCCTGGCCCACCTTTATGGCGATATCTCCAAAAGGCATCCACCTATAGAACTAAGGCCCACTCCCTTTTAAAATACTCATTAACACCTTTCATTTGATACCCATATATTACAAACAAATTCTATAGTCACCCCTGGTCCACCTTTATGGCGATATCTTGAAAAGGCGTCCGCCTATAGAACTAAGGACCATGCCCTTTTAAAATACTCATTAACACCTTTCATTTGATACTCATATCGTATAAACAAATTCTAGAGTGACCCCTGGTCCATCTTTATGACGATATCTCGAAAAGGCGTCCACCTATAGAACTAAGGCCCACTCCCTTTTAAAATACTCATTAACACCTTTCATTTGATACCCATATCGTACAAACAAATTCTAGAGTCACCCCTGGCCCACCTTTATGGCGATATCTCGAAAACGCATCCACCTATAGAACTAAGGCCCACTCCATTTTAAAATACTCATTAACACCTTTCATATGATACCCATATCGTACAAACAAATTCTAGAGTCACCCCTGGTCCACCTTTATGGCGATATCTTGAAAAGGCGTCCGCCTATAGAACTTAGGTCAATGCCCTTTTAAAATGCTCATTAACACCTATCATTTGATACTCATATCGTATAAACAAATTCTAGAGTCACCCCTGGTCCATCTTCATGGCGATATCTCGAAAAGGCGTCCACCTATAGAACTAAGGCCCACGCCCTCTTAAAATACTCATTAACACCTTTCATTTGATACTCATATCGTATAAACAAATTCTAGAGTCACCCCTGGTCCATCTTTATGGCGATATCTCAAAAAGGCGTCCATCTATAGAACTAAGGCCCACTCCATTTTAAAATACTCATTAACACCTTTCATTTGATACCCATATCGTACAAACAAATTCTAGAGTCACCCCTGGCCCACCTTTATGGCGATATCTCGAAAAGGCATCCACCTATAGAACTAAGGCTCACTCCCTTTTAAAATACTCATTAACACCTTTCATTTGATACCCATATTGTACAAACGCATTCTAGGGTCACCCCTGGTCCACGTTTATGGCGATATCTCGAAAAGGCGTCCACCCATACAACTAAGGCCCACTCCCTTTTAAAACACTTATTAACACCTTTCGTTTGATACCCATATTGTACAAACGCATTCTAGAGTCAACCCTGGTCCACTTTTATATCGATATTCCGAAAAGGCGTCCACCTATAGAACTAAGGCACACTCCCTTTTAAAATACTCATTAACACCTTTCATTTGATACCCATATAGTACAAACAAATTCTATAGTCACCCCTGGTCCACCTTTATGGCGATATCTCGAAAAGGCGTCCACATATAGAACTAAGGCCCACGCCCTCTTAAAATACTCATTAACACCTTTCATTTGATACTCATATCGTATAAACAAATTCTAGAGTCACCCCTGTTCCATCTTTATGGCGATATCTCGAAAAGGCGTCCATCTATAGAACTTAGGCCCACACCCTTTTAAAATACTCATTAATACCTTTCATTTGATACCCATATCGTACAAAATAAATTCTAGAGTCACCCCTTGTCCACCTTTATGGCGATATCTCGAAAAGGCGTCCACCTATAGAACTTAGGCCCACTCCCTTTTAAAATTATCATTAACGCATTTCATTTGATACCCATATCGTACAAACAAATTCTAGAGCCAGGCCTGGTCCACCTTTATGGCGATATCCCTGAATGGCGTCCATCTATAGAACTATGGCCCACTTCCTTTAAAATACTCTTTAATACCTTCCATTTGATACACATGTCATACAAACACATTCCAGGGTTACCCTAAGTTCTTTTTACAACATGGTGATTTTCCCTTACTTTGTCTTCACAGCTCTCAATTGAGTATGTAATGTGCGGTTACACCCGAACTTAGCCTTCCTTACTTGTTATCATTATTATTGTTATGATAAATTTTTTCTTAATTGAAAAAAAAATTTTTTTTTTTAATTAGAATAGAAGAAAGAAAAAATTTAGACAACTGCCAAAGCTCGTTGTATAGATCCATTTCGGGAACTGCTAAATTCCTTCATCGGCAACGTTTAGGCGCCGCTGCTATAACCATTCAGCCACCACAGCGGTTTTTTGTTTGTCTTCATAAATCCTACTTCTATTCTGGTTCGTGCCAATTGATATTCACACCACTGCGACATCTGTTGCAGAATAGCTGTGAAAATTGGACTTGTTTGTTGGCAATGCTGCCATAGTGTCATATTTTATTGACACTTGTTTTTCCCCGTGCTCTGGGATGTATTAACAATTTTTTGTTGTTATATCGGCCTACTGATTTTAAGATCGCGGGCTCGAATCGAGCTCAAGGCCTAACAATAATTTTTTATCATTATTATTGTTATGATAAATTTTTTCTTAATTGAAAAAATTTTTAAATTAGAATAGAAGAAAGAAAAAATTTTAGACAACTGCCAAAGCTCGTTGTATAGATCCATTTCGGGAACTGCTAAATTCCTTCATCGGCAACGTTTAGGCGCCGCTGCTATAACCATTCAGCCACCACAGCGGTTTTTTGTTTGTCTTCATTAATCCTACTTCTATTCTGGTTCGTGCCAATTGATATTCACACCACTGCGACATCTGTTGCAGAATAGCTGTGAAAATTGGACTTGTTTGTTGGCAATGCTGCCATAGTGTCATATTTTATTGACACTTGTTTTTCCCCGTGCTCTGGGATGTATTAACAATTTTTTGTTGTTATATCGGCCTACTGATTTTAAGATCGCGGGCTCGAATCGAGCTCAAGGCCTAACAATAATTTTTTATCATTATTATTGTTATGATAAATTTTTTCTTAATTGAAAAAATTTTTAAATTAGAATAGAAGAAAGAAAAAATTTTAGACAACTGCCAAAGCTCGTTGTATAGATCCATTTCGGGAACTGCTAAATTCCTTCATCGGCAACGTTTAGGCGCCGCTGCTATAACCATTCAGCCACCACAGCGGTTTTTTGTTTGTCTTCATAAATCCTACTTCTATTCTGGTTCGTGCCAATTGATATTCACACCACTGCGACATCTGTTGCAGAATAGCTGTGAAAATTGGACTTGTTTGTTGGCAATGCTGCCATAGTGTCATATTTTATTGACACTTGTTTTTCCCCGTGCTCTGGGATGTATTAACAATTTTTTGTTGTTATATCGGCCTACTGATTTTAAGATCGCGGGTTCGAATCGAGCTCATCGATCAATTGGCACGAACCAGAATAGAAGTAGGATTAATGAAGACAAACAAAAAACCGCTGTGATGGCTGAATGGTTATAGCAGCGGCGCCTAAACGTTGCCGATGAAGGAATTTAGCAGTTTCCGAAATGGATCTATACAACGAGCTTTGGCAGTTGCCTAAATTTTTTCTTTCTCCTATTCTAATAAGAAAAAAAAATTTTTTTTTCAATTAAGAAAAAATTTATCATAACAATAATAATGATATAAAATTATTGTTAGGCCTTGAGCTCGATTCGAACCCGCGATCTTACAAATCAGTAGGCCGATATAACAACAAAAATTGTTAATACGTCCCAGAGCACGGGGAAAAAAGTGTCAATAAAATATGACACTATGGCAGCATTGCCATCAAACAAGTCAAATTTTCACATCCATTCTGCAACAGATGTCGCAGTGTTGTGAATATCATAGGCACGAACCAGAATAGAAGTAGGATTAATGAAGACAAACAAAAAACCGCTGTGATGGCTGAATTGTAATAGCAGCGGCGCCTAAACGTTGCCGATGAAGGAATTTAGCAGTTCCCGAAATGGATCTATACAACGAGCTTTGGCAGTTGTCTAAATTTTTTCTTTCTTCTATTCTAATTAAAAAAAAAAATTATTTTTTCAATTAAGAAAAAATTTATCATAACAATAATAATGATAACAAGTAAGGAAGGCTAAGTTCGGGTGTAGCCGAACATTACATACCCAGTTGAGAGCTGTGGAGACAAAGTAAGGGAAAATCACCATGTTGTAAAAAGAACCTAGGGTAACCCTGGAATATGTTTGTATGACATGTGTATCAAATGGAAGGTATTAAAGAGTATTTTAAGAGGAAGTGGGCCATAGTTCTATAGATGGACGCCATTTAGGGATATCGCCATAAAGGTGGACCAGGCCTGACTCTAGAATTTGTTTGTACGATATGGGTATCAAACGAAAGGTGTTGATGAGTATTTTAAAACGGAGTGGGCCTTAATTCTATGGGTGGACGCCTTTTCAGGATATCGCCATAAACGTGGACCAGGGGTGACTCCAGAATGCGTTTGTACAATATGGATATCAAATTAAAGGTGTTAATCATTATTTTAAAAGGGAGTGGGCCTTAAATCTATAAGTGGACGCCTTTTCGAGATATCGCCATAAACGTGGACCAGGGGTGACTCTAGAATGCGTTTGTACAATATGGATATCAAACGAAAGGTGTTGATGAGTATTTTAAAACGGAGTGGGCCTTAATTCTATGGGTGGACGCCTTTTCAGGATATCGCCATAAACGTGGACCAGGGGTGACTCCAGAATGCGTTTGTACAATATGGATATCAAATTAAAGGTGTTAATCATTATTTTAAAAGGGAGTGGGCCTTAAATCTATAAGTGGACGCCTTTTCGAGATATCGCCATAAACGTGGACCAGGGGTGACTCTAGAATGCGTTTGTACAATATGGATATCAAATTAAAGGTGTTAATGAGTATTTTAAAAGGGAGTGGGCCTTAGTCCTATTCGTGGACGCCTTTTCGGGATATCAACATAATCGTGGACCAGGGGTGACTCTAGAATGCGTTTGTACAATATGGATATCAAATTAAAGGTGTTAATGAGTATTTTAAAAGGGAGGGAGTCAAATGAAAGGTGGTAGTTAGTATTTTAAAAGGGAGGGGGCCTTAGTTCTATAGGTGGACGCCTTTTGGAGATATCGCCATAAACGTGGACCAGGGGTGACTCTAGAATGCGTTTGTACAATATGGGTATCAAACGAAAGGTGTTGATGAGTATTTTAAAACGGAGTGGGCCTTAATTCTATGGGTGGACGCCTTTTCAGGATATCGCCATAAACGTGGACCAGAGGTGACTCTAGAATGCGTTTGTACAATATGGATATCAAATTAAAGGTTTTAATGAGTATTTTAAAAGGGAGTGGTCCTTAAATCTATAAGTGGACGCCTTTTCGAGATATCAACATAAACGTGGACCAGGGGTGACTCTAGAATGCGTTTGTACAATATGGATATCAAATTAAAGGTGTTAATGAGTATTTTAAAAGCGAGTGGGCCTTAAATCTATAAGTGGACGCCTTTTCGAGATATCGCCATAAACGTGGACCAGGGGTGACTCTAGAATGCGTTTGTATAATATGGGTATCAAACGAAAGGTGTTGATGAGTATTTTAAAACGGAGTGGGCCTTAGTTCTATGGGTGGAGGCCTTTTCGAGATATCGCCATAAAGGTGGACCAGGGCTGACTCTAGAATTTGTTTGTACGATATGGGTATCAAATGAAAGGTGGTAATAAGTATTTTAAAAGGGAGGGGGCCTTCGTTCTATAGGTGGACGCCTTTTCGGAATATCGCTATAAAGGTGGACCAGAGTTGAGTCTAGAATGTTTGTTACGTGGCTGACTGTTTGGATGGCGAGGACGGCGGCAAGCAGGTTTGCTTGCGTGCCCAGGCTAGCTCGTCGTCTTGGGCGGAGTATTTCACCACCGTCCTCACCCACAGCAACATGAACAAAAAAGGGTTCATACCTGCATGTGTTTAGAAAGGAAAGCTGAAACAGATAGAAATATGCGTGAGGGGCAAAGTTAAAGAGGGGAAAGCATAGGGGGCAGAAAAAGGTGAAGGCCTGTCTTGTCAGGTGGAGTCTAACCTCCCTCTGCAGTGCAACCCGCACCGCACCGTGGGCACTGTGCTGACTCCTATTTACTTACAGTGCCCCCAAACCTGACATGAGTCTGTCCCCTGTCACTCAGTAATTTTCCCTAAACACTCACCTTCACCTAACCTTTCCGCGCACAAGCGCAGCACCAACACCAACTTAAAACTTTAGCCCTGCATAATGAATGTATTAAAATTTCATCCAAACATAATTCTTATGATTTATTTACAAAATTTTTGGTTTACAAATTACCGACTAACACCCTACTACCAGTTCAATAATTTCAATAACACTTTAAACTCAAAGTTTACTACAAAATAATTTTCCAAGGGTTTCAAAAGTTTACTCAAAGTAACAATAAAAAAATTGCTCAAACTTAATGCTAAATTTTATTACTGGAGAACATTAAAAATTCATAAGAGTGCAAGAAGAAGTAGATACATTTCAAATTCAATTCTATAAAAAAATACCTACGACTAATAGACAAAGTGTCTGGCCTCAAATAAAAAAATTTAAACTTTTAGGGCCACCCTAATGCAATATTATTAATAGGAGCTAATTCTAAATTCTAAAGATACAAATTCAAATAAAATAAAGTAAAATAAAAGGGCCAACAAAAAAAAAATCAAGTACCCTAATCCCTGACCTACCGCAACCGCTCAAGTAAACATAAGATCAATTATGTACACATCAAAAGTAGGTCATCAAAGTAAAAGAATTTATGTGTATATGAAAACAAAAGGTATGTATGTAAGTGCAAATGTACGTTTGTGACGTTTTTCATGCATGTACATATGTTCGTTGCAATCTGTTTTTATTTTTCTGATTTGCTAATTCCTGTTCTATTTTTGCAAGAGCAGGAATCTGTGCTAACACATGTACATACAAATAAACAGGTGTATTTTGATAAATTTTAATGTTTCACTCAAAACACTCACCAAGTTACTCTTCTCATCCAACGGCGCCGCTGCAGTTGAGTAGCTGACACAAAAGACTCAAACATACATATGTACATATGACCACTTTCGAACACGGATCCAGATCGATCGCTTACGATCTTGGATAATGAGCGTATATGAGGTAGTAATAAATTTGTAGCGTGATGACAATGTCAAAAAAAACCAAACGTGTGTAAAAGTCAAAGAAAAAAATTATCAAGATAAGAAAAAAGGATTTAATGTGGGTGCTTGTATGCAAGCCCGTAGTGTTAAATGCGGGAAGGATAAGGGTGAGTTTGCCGGAAGCGTTCTGGCAAATATATGTAAGTGTAATATGTGCCGATGCAATCAAAAAAAAAAAGGGATATTCAAAGTTCCATAATTTCGAGTTAGTCGCGGTCTAACCGAAAAGGGACAAAAAGCATGTACGGAAGTGGAACTACAGGCAGAGCACAACGATAAAGATCGGTGTGCTTTGAATATAGTAACTATCCACAAAAGGAATGCAAAAATCAAAACTAAAAGAATCCAAATGAATGTCAAAAATAGCGAAAACAAGTAAGGAAGGCTAAGTTCGGGTGTAACCGAACATTACATACTCAGTTGAGAGCTATGGAGACAAAATAAGGAAAATCACCATGTAGGAAAATGAACCTAGGGTAACCCTGGAATGTGGTTGTATGACATGTGTATCAAATGGAAGGTATTAAAGAGTATTTTAAGAGAGAGTAGGCCATAGTTCTATGGATGGACGCCATTTAGGGATATCGCCATAAAGGTGGACCAGGGCTGACTCTAGAATTTGTTTGTACGATATGGGTATCAAATGAAAGGTGTTACTGAGCATTTTAAGAGGGAGTGGGCCTTAGGTCTATCGGTGGACGCCTTTTCGAGATATCGCCATTAAGGTGGACCAGGGGTGACTCTAGAATGTGTTTGTACGATATGGGTATCAAATGAAAGGTGGTAATGAGTATTTTGAAAAGGAGTAATCCTTAGTTCCATAGGTGGACGCCGTTTCGAGATATCGCCATAAAGGTGGACCAGGGGTGACTCTAGAATGTTTGTACGATATGGGTATCAAACGAAAAGTGTTGCTGAGCATTTTAAGAGGGAGTGGGCAATAGGTCTATAGGTGGACGCCTTTTCGAGATATTGCCATTAGGGTGGGCCAGGGGTGACTCTAGAATGTTTGTACGATATGGGTATCAAACGAAAAGTGTTACTGAGCATTTTAGGAGGGAGTGGGCAATAGGTCTATAGGTGGACGCCTTTTCGAAATGTCGCCATTAGGGTGGGCCAGGGGTGACTCTAGAATGTGTTTGTATGATATGGGTATCAAATGAAAGATGGTAATGAGTATTTTAAAAGGGAGTAATCCTTAGTTCTATAGGTGGACGCCTTTTCGAGATATCGCCATAAAGGTGGACCAAGGGTGACTCTAGAATGTTTGTACGATATGGGTATCAAACGAAAGGTGTTACTGAGCATTTTAAGAGGGAGTGGGCATTAGGTCTATAATTGGACGCCTTTTCGAAATATCGTCATTAGGGTGGGCCAGGGGTGACTCTAGAATGTGTTTGTACGATATGGGTATCAAACGAAAGGTGTTACTGAGCATTTTAAGAGGGAGTGGGCATTAGGTCTATAGGTGGACGTCTTTTCGAGATATCGCCATTAGTGTGGGCCAGGGGTGACTCTAGAATGTTTGTACGATATGGGTATCAAACGAAAAGTGTTACTGAGCATTTTAAGAGGGAGTGGGCAATAGGTCTATAGGTGGACGCCTTTTCGAAATGTCGCCATTAGGGTGGGCCAGGGGTGACTCTAGAATGTGTTTGTACGATATGGGTATCAAATGAAAGGTGGTAATGAGTATTTTAAAAGGGAGTAATCCTTAGTTCTATATGTGGACGCCTTTTCGAGATATCGCCATAAAGGTGGACCAAGGGTGACTCTAGAATGTTTGTACGATATGGGTATCAAACGAAAGGTGTTACTGAGCATTTTAAGAGGGAGTGGGCATTAGGTCTATAGGTGGACGCCTTTTCGAGATATCGCCATTAGGGTGGGCCAGGGTGACTCTAGAATGTGTTTGTACGATATGGGTATCAAATGAAAGGTGGTAATGAGTATTTTAAAAGGGAGTAATCCTTAGTTCTATAGGTGGACGCCTTTTCGAGATATCGCCATAAAGGTGGACCAAGGGTGACTCTAGAATGTTTGTACGATATGGGTATCAAACGAAAGGTGTTACTGAGCAGTTTAAGAGGGAGTGGGCATTAGGTCTATAGGTGGACGCCTTTTCGAGATATCGCCATTAGGGTGGGCCAGGGGTGACTCTAGAATGTTTGTATGATATGGGTATCAAACGAAATGTGTTACTGAGCATTTTAAGAGGGAGTGGGCATTAGGTCTATAGGTGGAGGCCTTTTCGAGACATCGCCAATAGGGTGGGCCAGGGGTGACTCTAGAATGTTGTACGATATGGGTATCAAACGAAAGGTGTTACTGAGCATTTTAAGAGGGAGTGGACATTAGGTCTATAGGTGGACGCCTTTTCGAGATATCGCCATTAGGGTGGGCCAGAGGTGACTCTAGAATGTTTGTACGATATGGGTATCAAACGAAAGGTGTTACTGAGCATTTTAAGAGGGAGTGGGCATTAGGTCTATAGGTGGACTCCTTTTCGAGATATCGCCATTATGGTGGGCCAGGGGTGACTCTAGAATGTGTTTGTACGATATGGATATCAAATTAAAGGTATTAATGAGGGTTTTAAAAGCGAGTGGCCCTTAGATGTATATGTGAAAGTGTTCTCGCGATATCGACCAAAATGTGGACCAGGTGATCCAGAAAATCATCTGTCGGGTACTGCTAATTTATTTATATATGCAATACCACTAACAGTATTCCTGCCAAGATTCCAAGGGCTGTTGATTTCGCCTTGTAGAACTTTTTCATTTTCTTCTACTTAATATGGTAGGTGTCACACCCATTTTACAAAGTTTTTTCCAAAGTTATATTTTGCGTCAACAAACCAATCCAGTTACCATGTTTCAACCCTTTTTTCGTATTTGGTATAGAATTATGGCATTTTTTTCATTTTTCGTAATTTTCGATATCGATAAAGTGGGCGTGGTTATGGTCGGATTTCGGCCATTTTTTATACCAAGATAAAGTGAGTTCAGATAAGTAGGTGGGCTAAGTTTAGTAAAGATATATCGGTTTTTGCTCAAGTTATTGTGTTAATGGCCGAGCGGAAGGACAGACGGTGGACTGTGTATAAAAACTGGGCGTGGCTTCCACCGATTTCGCCCATTTTCACAGAGAACAGTTACCGTCATAGAATCTATGTCCCTACCAAATTTGAGAAGGATTGGTAAATTTTTGTTCGACTTATGGCATTAAAAGTAGTCTAGACAAACTAAATGAAAATGGGCGGAGCCACGCCCATTTTGAAATTTTCTTTTATTTTTGTATTTTGTTGCATCATATCATTACAGGAGTTGAATTTTGACATAATTTACTTATATGCAGTAAAGATATTAAATTTTTTGTTAAAATTTGAATTTAAAAAAATTTTTTTTAAAAAAGTGGGCGTGTTCTTCATCCAATTTTGCTAATTTTTATCTAGCACATACATAGTAATAGTAGTAGCGTTCCTGCCAAATTTCATCATGTTATCTTCAACGACTGCCAAATTACAGCTTGCAAAACTTTTAAATTACCTTCTTGTAAAAGTGGGCGGTGCCACGCCCGTTGTCCAAAATCTTACTAATTTTCTATTCTGCGTCATAACGTCAACCCATCTGCCAAGTTTCATCGCTTTAACCGCCTTTGACAATGAATTATCGCATTTTTTCGGTTTTTCGAAATTTTCGATATCGAAAAAGTGGGCGTGGTTATAGTCCGATATCGTTCATTTTAAATAGCGATCTGAGATGAGTGCCCAGGAATCTACATACCAAATTTCATCAAGATACCTCAAAATTTACTCAAGTTATCGTGTTAACGGACGGACGGACGGACGGACGGACGGACGGACGGACATGGCTCAATCAAATTTTTTTTCGATCCTGATTATTTTGATATATGGAAGTCTATATCTATCTCGATTCCTTTATATATGTACAACCAACCGTTATCCAATCAAACTTAATATACTCTGTGAGCTCTGCTCAACTGAGTATAAAAAATGCAAATGAAAAATTAATCAAAGAAACTTCAAAAAGAGTGAAATGGAAAAATAAAAATAAAACAAAGTGAAATATTAGTAAAATATTAGTAATATTACACCGTAGCACAAATTACTTAGCAAAACTTTTGGGCTAATAACCACAAGCCTTTGTTTTTGCCCAACCCTTTTTCCTACCAGAAATTCTACATCAAAAAAAAGGAAATACCTATGTGAGTAAACCTACTTATAAAAAAAAGATATAATGCCAAAAAAAATACAAAAAAGGCCAATTTGTTTCGAAACAATAGAAAAATTACTGACATTAAGGTTTAACGATTATTTCTGCTGCTGCCGGTGTGGTGTGTTGTTGTTGTTGGTGATCTCCGCCAATCCCACTTTTAGGCTGCTCTTCCTGTTGGCAGTGTTGTTTTCGCTAAATCCTCACTTGTGTATAATATGTGCATATTTTAATAACCTTGCCCTATTCTTGGTGATTTGGTTGCTGGCCTCTAGTGGCTTGACGAGCTGGTAACAATTAATTCTGTGGAACTGGCCGGTGGATGTGTGGCTGGTATTGTTGTTTTTGTGGCGATATCTGCTGATACAATATGTGGCTGTTGTTGGTGTTGCGTCGCCGATGCCAAAATAAAAGAATTATGTGTGGTGGCTGGTGAAAATTGTAATTGCCAATAGAAAATAAGTGGTCGTGCTTGTAATTGGCGTTGCGCCGCCGATGAAAAAAAGTATATATGTGGTCTATATTAAAGTGGTGTAATGACTGTTGTTGGCGTTGCGCTGCCAATACCAAAATGATGCTGTATTTTTTCTTTTGTTGGGCGGGATGTCGCCAATTTCAAAAAGACGAAGTGTTTGTTGTTGGGCGTTTTGTCGTCGGCTAAGAGGCCAAAAGGGTAGTGTTGTTGTAGTTGTTGTTGTGGTGACAAGATATTGCCGATACCAAAAAGGTGCTGTAGTGGTTGTTGTTGTGGTGTGTGCCACCAAATTAAAAATATAGTGTAGTGCGTGTGAGTACTTGCCGGGCGGTATGTAGCCAATTCAACCGGTGATGTGGTTGTTGTTGTATCCGTGGTTGTAGACGTGGAATGCCGTCGGGAGTTTGATGCCTCTAATTTGCCTTTTTAAGCCGTAAAACGAAACTTAAAATTCTCTCAGCGGCTTCTTTCCAGCAGGGAGTGTCCTGGTTTTAGCGGTGGCGAAAGCCTTTGTGGTCTAATTTATTTCTGCTGCAACGGTCAGGATCGGGGGCTAGCTGGCAAATCAGAATTGCCTGGTTCTAGCGGTCGCGAGACACTTTTCACCGCGCACTACACAATTAAAAAAGGTACTTCGCTACAAAATTTAGTAAACAGGATTTTTCGGTTTGAGGCGCTCACTAAAAACTTATTGAAAAATTTAAATTTTTTTTTTTTTTTGTTAACCACTTTCCACTTACACTCACTGGCACTGATGAAATAATACTTTTCCCGTTGGCTCATTTTGCCCCTTCTTATAGCTACCGCCGTGGTAAGGAACGTTACCCAGAAACGGAAAATTTTTACCATTACATGTCAAACTTTCTTTTCGGCTTTCCCGTATTTTCCATCTATACAATCATGCACTCATACATTCATACGCTCACCGCTCCACACAACGAACACCTACACAGATACATTTGGTTCGTGCCTTGACCGCACTGATGCACTCACACGCTCATAGCCTTGCACAAATACCCATCCACATACATAATACCGAACAGAACAAACACATAGTTACATATCATTCGTCAAGGCTGCTAGGTTGTTAGCAACATGGTGAAATTTTACTTATTATAACAACATGATGCCAAGCGCAACATCTTATTTCCGTTGCAACATTGTGTTCACTATAGGTAAAATGTTGTCAATGTTAATATTATTTGTTAATATTATTTTAATGGCAACATTGCGGCTAAGGCACGGACCTGGACACAAAACACATAAACACATAGATGCATATACACTCTGCCACTCATTTAAGCCAGTATGGAGACAGGCTGTCGTTACAGGCTCGCAACCGCCGATGGTGCCTGCACTATGGAGCGTGTGCGTAGAAAAGCTTAAACGCAGCCTGGCAAGTATTATTTCTCGCGTCCAACGTGTGGCCTCGACCCACGACTCAATGCCGGGCCTATTTCTCTTCACGCCTTTAAATTTTTGTTCTGTTTAACTACGAACTAAATCACTGGGCTAATGCTACTACTTAACCGTATATCACAGATACCACTCTACATATCTAATAGTAAATAAAATATCACAGATAAAATAAAAAAAATAATAAAAAAATAAAGTAATTTAAAATAAAATAAAATATCACAGTTAGCAGAACAATTAAAAAAAATTTATAAAATAAAATATCAGATGGAAAAAAAAAATGTATAAAAAACAAGTAAGGAAGGTTAAGTTCGGGTGTAACCGAACATTACATACTCAGTTGAGAGCTATGGTGACAACATAAGGGAAAATAACCATGTAGGGGGGGAAAAATGAACCGAGGGAAACCCTGGAATATGTTTGTATGACATGTGTATCAAATGAAAGGCATTAAAGAGTATTTTATGAGGGAGTGGGCCATAGTTCTATAGGTGGACGCCATTAAGGGATATATCCATAAAGGTGGATCAGGGTTGACTCTAGAATGCGTTTGTACGATATGGGTATCAAATGAAAGGTGTTAATGAGTATTTTAAAAGGGAGAATCCTTAGTTCCATAGGTGGACGCCGTTTCGAGATATCGCCACAAAGGTGGACCAGGGCTGACTATAGAATGTGTTTGTACGATATGGGTATCAAATTATAGGTATTAATGAGGGTTTTAAAAGGGAGTGGTGGTTGTTGTATAGGTGGTCGCCTTTTCGAGATATCGCCATAAAGGTGGACCAGTGGTGACTCTAGAATGCGTTTGTACGATATGGGTATCAAATGAAAGGTGTTAATGAGTATTTTAAAAGGAGAATCCTTAGTTCCATAGGTGGACGCCGTTTCGAGATATCGTCATAAAGGTGGACCAGGGTGACCCTAGAATTTGTTTGTTCAATATGGCATCACACGAATGGTGTTAATGAGTATTTTAAAAGGGAGTGGGCCTTAGTTCTATAGGTGGATGCCGTTTCGAAATATCGCCATAGAGGTGGACCAGGGGTGACTCTAGAATGTGTTTGTACGATATGGGTATCAAATTAAAGGTATTAATGAGGGTTTTAAAACGGAGTGGTGGTTGTTGTATAGGTGGTCGCCTTTTCGAGATATCGCCATAAAGGTGGACCAGGGGGTGACTCTAGAATGCGTTTGTACGATATGGGTATCAAATGAAAGGTGTTAATGAGTATTTTAAAAGGGAGTAATCCTTAGTTCCATAGGTGGACGCCGTTTCGAGATATCGCCATAAAGGTGGACCAGGGGTGAACCGAGGAATTTTGTGTGTACAATATGGGTATCAAAAGAAAGGTGTTAATGAGCATTTTAAAAGGGAGTAATCCTTCCTTAATCAAGCCGTTTCGAGATATCGCCATAAAGGTGGACCAGGGGTGACCCTAGAATTTGTTTGTACAATATGGGTATCAAAAGAAAGGTGGTAATTAGCATTTTAAAAGGGAGTGGGCCTTAGTTCTATAGGTGTACGCCTTTTCGAAGTATCGCAATAAAGGTGGACCAGGGGGTGACTCTAGACTTTGTTTGTACGATATGGGTATCAAATGAAAGGTGTTAATGAGTATTTTTAAAGGGAGTGGGCCTTCGTTCTATAGGTGTTCGCCTTTTCGGAGATATCGCCATAAAGGTGGACCAGGGGTGACTTTAGAATATGTTTGTACGATATGGGTATCAAATGAAAGGTGTTAATGAGTATTTTAAAAGGGCGTGGGACTTAGTTCTATAGGTGGACGCTTTTCGAGATATCGCCTTAAAGGTGGACCAGGGGTGACTCTAGAATAAGTTTGTACGATATGGGTATCAAATTAAAGGTATTAATGAGAGTTTTAAAAGGGGAGTGGTGGTAGTTGTATATGTGAAGGCATTTTCCCAGATATCGACCAAAATGTGGACCAGGGTGACCCAGAACATCATCTGTTGGATACCGCTAATTTATTTATATATGTAGTACCTGCCAAGATTTTAAGGGTTTTTTATTTCGCCCTGCAGAACTTTTTTCATTTTCTTCTACTTAATATGGTAGGTGTCACAACCATTTTATAAAGTTTTTCTAAAGTTATATTTCGCGTCAATAAAACAATCCAATTACCTTACCATGTTTCATCCCTTTTTTCGTATTTGGTATAGAATTATGGTATTTTTTTTCATTTTTCGTAATTTCGATATCGAAAAAGTGGGGCGCGGTCATAGTCGGATTTCGTTCATTTTTCATACCAAGATAAAGTGAGTTCAAGTAAGCACGTGAACTAAGTTCATTAAAGATATGCCGATTTTTGCTCAAGTTATCGTGTTAACGGCCATGCGGAAGGACAGACGGACGACTGTGAATAAAAACTGGGCGTGGCATCAACCGATTTCGCCCATTTTCACAGAAAACAGTTAACGTCATAAAAATCTATGCCCCTACCAAATTTCAAAAGGATTGGTTAATTTTTGTTCGAATTATGGCGTTAAAAAGTATCCTAGACAAATTAAATGAAAAAGGGCGGAGCCACGCCCATTTTGAAATTTTCTTTTATTTTTGTATTTTGTTGAATGTTGACATAATTTACTTATATACTGTAAAGATATTAAATTTTTTGTTAAAATTTTACTTTAAAAAAAATTTTTTTTTTAAAAGTAGGCGTGGTCCCTTCTCCGATTTTGCTAATTTTTATTAGGCATACATATAGTAATAGCTGTAACGTTCCTGCCAAAGTTCATCATGATATCTTCAACGACTGCGAAATTACAGCTTGCAAAACTTCTAAATTAACTTCTTTTAAAAGTGGGCGGTGCCACGCCATTGCCCAAAATTTTACTAATTTTCCATTCTGCGTCATAAGTTCAACTCATCTACCAAGCTTCGTCGCTGTATCTGTCTTTTGTAATGAATTATCGCACTTTTTCGGTTTTTCGAATTTTCGATATCGAAAAAGTGGGCGTGGCTATAGTCCGATATCGTTCATTTTAAATAGCGTTCTGAGATGAGTGCTCAGCAATCTACGTACCAAATTTCATCAAGATACCTCAAAATTTACTCAAGTTATCGTGTTAACGGACGGACGGACGGACGGACATGGCTCAATCAAATTTTTTTTTCGATCCTGATTATTTTGATATATGGAAGTCTATATCTATCTCGATTCCTTTATATATGTACAACCAACCGTTTATCCAATCAAACTTAATACACTCTGTGAGCTCTGCTCAACTGAGTATAAAAATATCACAGATCAAATAGTCCAGTAGGTAAAATAAATAAATAAATAAAATTAAAAAAAATAAATAAATGCAAAAATAATCAAATAAATAAAAGGTAAAAAAAAATAAATAAAAATAATTTAATAATATAATCACATACGTCAATAAATTAATAAATACAATACGTCAATAAATAAATAAATAACATAGAACAAGAGTACTAGCACTACAAAAAAACATTAACCTATTTTGCAAAAATGTCTTTAGCGTGGTATACGCCGATCTTTTTCCCACTACTATCGCCAAGTTCATACATAGAATTCCCTATAACGTTTAAAACAATACATTTGACTTGTTTTGGTGCTAATTTAGAGTTGTAATTATCAACTTGGGAGCTTTGTTTGAAGTTGCGGCGATATACCACTTGTCCAATCTGAAACTTTATATCCTTACTCCTGGTGTCGTAGACCTTTTGACTTCTATCGTGGGCCAGCTTCAGCTCCTTCATAATTCTCTTTCTTATGAGCTGCATTTTATCACCAGCCGTATCTATTTCCACGTCACCATCCTTCAACGCCGCCAACTTTTC
>NW_027137386.1:0-22392 GCF_040869045.1 Eurosta solidaginis | reverse complement strand
TAAATTTGATTCTGGCAATGTAGCTTCCGTTGAATTTAGTTCTGGTAATGACACTGTAGATACGCTCGCATAGGTTACTTTTCTTGACTTTCCAACCCCAAGTACTTTTGTAGTACAAATATAGCAGTCCGTTGAATGGCAAGTTGGTTCCCTCCACTTCATTGGTGTAATAAATTTCATATGTCGCCTAAATAGATAGTTTCAGAAATTAGTCAGCTATGCATTAAGAGGAAGCAAATTCCTAATTTTTACAACGCACCTTTTTGTTCCGGTTTCCGAAAAAATCAATTCGACTCGACATGTGGTGCACACAGTATTCGGTGTCCATGGTTTTTCACTGTTTTTAGGCTCAATTCCAAAATACTTATAGTATGTAACTTTCAAAGGATTTGAAAACACACGTCCTTTAAACGATAAATTGACCGAAGATGAAACAGAACATATCTGGATCATTTGTACCCTCAAAATTTCGCGCCCTTTTATTCATATTATATCTTTAAGTAAATGATGGGTTATAAACTGCAATTATAAACTGAACAGTATCCGGCGAGCCTTGCAGATATTACGAAGGAACAAGGCGCATGTACTATTATTTATACTTAGATCAAGTAAAAATTCAAGCCTAGCTAGACAAAAAGGTTCCCTAGTTCCGCGAAGAAAACACTACCTGCCTTGAAAATATGCTCTTGTTTGGAATGTGTCTGGGTTTGAGAAAAGGACAATAACAGTTTTTTATTATATACATTTATATTAAGTCGCTTACGTGTTTGTCCCCTCATTTCCATACGAATTTTTGACCCACGGAAAGGTCTTTTTCGGAAACTTCCCGTTGAGCTAGACACTTCATACTTACAACATAATTCAGAGCTGAGAGACATTACAATGCAAGTGAAAAAAATCCGCTAGGTGGTGCACGGATCGAGACATACAGAAAATTTATTTTAAAATAGAAATTTTGCTATCGACTTTTAACTAACTTCTCGGTGATCCAGAGACTTGAAACTTAGCACTTTGCAAGTCGATGGCACTAATATTCGTGGAAAACAAAATGCCGCCAGGTGGCAGACAAATCGAGATAAACGAAAATCCCTGAAAAAATGTAGGGAATCTTGCAATCGATTTTTGAGTAACTTCCCGGTGAACTGGGGATATGAAACTTGAGCCGTAAGTCAGAACCCGGTAACAATGCAATATTTTATCAAAAAAATTCCGCTGGGTGGCGCATGGATCGAGATGTTAGGAAAATTAATTTCAATTTGGGAATCTTTCAATCCATTTTTAACTAACTTCCCGGTTACCTAGAGACTTGTAACTTAACACATAGTTCGAGACCCGGCGACAATACAATTTATAGAAAACAAAGTTCCGCTAGGTGGCGTGCTAATTGAGATAACTACAAATCCCTGAAAAACGAGGGGAATTTTGCGATCGATTTTTGAGAAACTTGCCGGTGAGTAGAGACTTGAAACTTGGCCCGTGGGTCAGAACCCGGTGACAATGCAACATTTGATAAAAAAGAATTCGCTAGGTGGCACGCGGATCGAGATAGTAAGAAAACAAATTTTAATTTGGGAATCTTTCCATCCATTTTTAACTAACTTCCCGGTTTCCTAGAGACTTATAACTTAGCACATAGTTCGAGACCCGATGACAATACAATTTATATAATACAAAGTTCCACTAGATGGCGTAATAATTGAGATAACTACAAATCCCTGAAAAACGAGGCGAATCTTGCCGTCGATTTTTGAGTAACTTCCCGGTGAGCTAGAGACTTGAAACTTGGGCCGTGGGTCAGAAACCGGTGACGATGCAACATTCGATCAAAAAAAATTCGCTAGGTGGCACGCGGATCGAGATAGTAAGAAAACAAATTTTAATTTGGGAATATTTCAATCCATTTTTAATTAACTTCCCGGTCACCTAGAGCCTTGAAACTTGGCACTTAGTTAGAGGCCTGGTGACAATACAAATTATAGAAAACAAGGTTCCGCTAGGTGGCGCGCTAGTTAAGATAACTGCAAATCATTTAAAAACGACGGGAATATTGCGATAGATTTTCGAGTAACTTGCCGATGAGCTAGACACTTGAAACTTGGCCGTGGGTCAGAACCCGGTGACAATGCAATATTTTATCAAAAAAATTCCGCTAGGTGGCGCATGGATCGAGATATTAGGAAAATTAATTTGAAATTGGGAATCTTTCAATTCATTTTTAACTAACTTCCCGGATACCTAGAGACTTGTAACTTAGCACATAGTTCGAGACCCGGTGACAACACAATTTATAGAAAACAAAGTTCCGCTAGGTGGCATGTTAATTGAGATAACTACAAATCCCTGAAAAACGAGGGGAATCTTGTGATCGATTTTTAAGTATCTTGCCGGTGAGCTAGAGACTTGAAACTTGGGCAATGGGTCAGAACCCAGTGGCAAAGCAATATTTTATCAAAAAAAAATCGCTAGGTGCCACGCGGATCGAGATAGTAAGAAACAAATTTTAATTTGGGAATCTTTCAATACATTTTTAACTAACTTCCCGGTTACCTAGAGACTTGGCACTTAGTTAGAGGCCTGGCGACAATACAATATACAGAAAACAAAATTCCGCTAGGTGGCGCGCTAAGTGAGATAACTACAAATCCTTGAAAAACGAGGGAATTTCGCAATCGATTTTTAGTAACTTGCGGGTGAGCTGGAGATATGAAGCTTGAGCCGTAAGTCAGAACTCGGTGACAATGCAATATTTAATGAAAAAAATTTCGCTAGGTGGCGCATGGATCGAGATATTAGGAAAATTAATTTTGTTCGGCCGGGGTTCGTCTGCTCCTGAGTCGGTGGGCGCACCGGGATCGATCTCAATGGGAATATTCGTTTGGAATAGAGAAATAAACAAATAGACGAGATTTCTTTATTGTGTAGAGTTAAAAAATATATAGAGGTTATAATATTACCTGAATAAACGGAATAATACGGCAGAGATCGCTGGCGGCAGATGTGTACAGGATGGCTGTTGAAATCCAAGAGGCCGGTTGTATCGAAAGCGACAACCGTTGACCCGCAAAATCCTCCGTTTTGTAGAGGAAAGGCACCCACTCATCAACCCCGACATGCATATGCATAAGTGCTGAAAAAAAGCACACATACACGTGCATGTACATGCATGCACATGCATGTCGCGGTGATGGTGTGGATAGCTATAAGTTAAAGTCGAGTATAGAGTATCGAATTGCAGAGTTGCATTAGGGGGATCGCAATCAGATGCGGAAAAGTTAGGCATACTGCCTAAACATGCCGCGCCCTTGCGATACGCAACATCGTTTACCCCCACCGATCTTCGACCGCTGAAAAGGGACGAGAAAAAACATTTGCATTAAAACTAAACTTAAACTAGATCGCGTATTTCGCCAGCGTCGCGGGTGGTCGGGAGTCCTGCCCGACTTGCGCAGCATGCCACCAAAACTAGGATGAAAGGAACTTTATGATAAAGTATACGTGAATATTTATTGCAATTTGATTATACATAATTCTTAAAATATACATATTCCATAAAGTAAGAGGAAGTAGAAGGTTAATACTGCTGGACGAAGAGGCCGAGGTCTCCGTTCCAGACTGACAAAATTTTGTTTTTTCCTTTTGTTGGACGGAGAGGCCGAGGTCTCCGTTGCAGATTTGCAGTTTTTTGGTTGGACGAAGAGGCCGAAGTCTGCATTCCAGTATCGTAGGTTTTTTTTTTAGGTTTTCCTGTGCTGGACGAAGAGGCCGAGGTCTCCGTTCCAGCGTCTAACGTATCGTGTCGCTCTTGGGTGACTGCTTTTTTTGTTGGAGGAGGTGTGGCATCTAATTGAGGTGCCAGGGCTAGGGGCCATGGGGTTGATTGGTGATGATTATTAGTGCTGTCGAAATGGACGTGATTTCGAGCAGTCTATGCATATTTAACAAGACCAGTAAGATTGCAGTGTATGAGAGGTTGCAACGGACGTGATTCCAAGCCACCCGAGCAGAATTTTTTGTTTTGGTGATGAGCGTGGGAGGTTGGAACGCACGTGATTCCAAGCCACCCAACCAAATCATTGCGTATTTAAGTTAGTCAGTAGATATTTTATCATTGTGTGGAGTGGTTCACCCTTATCACTGTTTTTGCGGTGCTTAGAAGCGAAAAATTTTCTTTTCAGAGAAGCGTGAAAAACCAACGAAATGATGCATGTAATTGTGTGCGAAAGCTCATGACGAATAGCGAAAATTAAATAGCGAATTAAATTCGAAAATCCACCAACTGCGTGTGCTTATATGAAGTGGTTGAAAAAGTCTAGGTGGTTTAAACTGAATATTAAATACAATTTCACCAAGCAATATTGTATTATTTGTCATTCCCTGACATGAACTTTTCCGATTAACGAAGCGTTCTCCACGACGCGTTCTATCTGCACGTACCATTATGGTAAATGTTACATGCAACCCTGTCGTATGGTTTTTGTCAGCTGATGGCTTGTATGGTTTGTGGCGTGCGAATCTATGTATATGTATTTGCTTTTCCTTGAAAAAAACTAGGTCACTGGGGCAGTAGTAAAACTAGGCCAATAGAAAAAGTTGAGTTTTTCTAATTCCGGGACGTATTCCCTTCGGGACTCGGACGCTAAAGGCATGAATGTTTGTTGTTAACGAACTTTTTTGGAACTCCTTTGTTGTGTATGATTGGTTGGGTTGGGACTGCCCGAGACGCCCATATGAGTAAAACACGTCAGTACCGATTTTGATGTTTTGCGGTTTTCGGTACTGCTTTTGTATATTTAGTTTTCAGTATCCGCCTTTTTTTTCTCTTAGTATGACAGCACTAATGAGACTGCCGTTGTTGTGCCGTGGGTTGCCATCTCGTGGAAAATTATGGTATTTATGTGTTTCTACACGCACATACTTATGGGTGATTTATACTTCTAGGGATTTATGGCAGCCCTGATTCCTTTTGCTATAGACGCGTACCCGGGATTTTAAGTACCCGTTACTGGAAGGTTGTGGTTAGTCCATGCCTGCTACTCCATTGTCACTATTTAAGCCAAACCCAACGTGTAACGACGTAAGTATGAGACCATTATAACACATTTTATATTTGTCCTAATGGTTCTCCTCCTTTTTTTCTTTTTCGTTTCAGATGGAACCGATGCAATTGCTCATAGTGAGTTTGGAGGCAGGGGATGAGGAGCCCATCTACGTGGTGGCGGATGTCCTGTATCCTGACCGGCGGAGGGGCTCCTACATCTGTCACGTGCCGGACGAGCTGGTGCAGCAGGCGGTGGCGGAAGGGTCGAGGCGCGTGAACCCCAGTGTCCTCAGAGCTCTGCGGACGCCTCTTGCGGTTCACATGCCAACAATCACCTGGTACAGGAAATTTTACGCTAGTCTCGAGGGCGTGTTGTGGTGGCAGCGGCCACCCCACGGTGCGTACCAATGCCGTATGTGCGACCGCACCGTCTCTACCTTTTTTGATAGCCCACCTAAATCGGCATATGAGATTGCTTCCGTTTCGATGCTGGGATTGCCCGAAACAGTATGCTTCGTCCGCTTCACTGTCCCGGCACCGAACATGGATGCATTAGGTCATTAGGTTAAGCGTTGAGTGGTTTTTGTTTTGGTTTCCATTTGATTTGGTTTTGTTTTTATTTTCATGAAGTGGATTTGTGTTGTTATTTAAAAATAATGTCGATCTTCTTCTTTGGAAAACCCATTTGGAGGTCGAGTTAGCGAGCATGGCAACCCGTTTCGTTTCTCGTTCCAATGTCAGTAGGTATATGCAATGATGGTAGTGGTGAATTTGTCAAAACGGTACGTGACGTAAAAAAAATATGACATTTCCATTGAAAAAACGCACGCGGTAAGTATGTCGTAGGTCAGATTTTATTTTAATTTCATTGTTGAATTCGATTTCATTCCATTGACATATTTTGTATCTTTTCTTTGCAGGCTTAAACAGAAATCGACTAAACCAGGTATTTGGTTGAAGAGTTATTGGCAGAAATTTGATGCACGTTTCAAAAAAAAACATTCACAATGACCAGATCATGTACAACCTGCTTTGCTGCGTCGAAATTTGCTTGAGTTTACGCAAAGTTTTATGATACCATTAGAACGTTACATAGCTTCATTAGTGCCATTGCAAAAAACATTAGTCCTTTCAAGTCTGCACCGAATGCAAACACTTTCAAACTGGATGATTTTTTAGCCACTATTGAGCAATTTGGCCCACATTTAACGTCACCATTAAAAGGTGATTGGAAAGGGTTGTATTGGAAATTTTTCAATTCGCCGGATTTTCGCGGTTGGTATGAATCAAGGCATCGTGAACTGCAGTTAACGTTACAGGGTTTGCAGTTGCAAGCACTTTCAGTTGCTAATCTTGAGCAATGGGCAAGTGATAAGTAAGAAGTAGAAATCATTGATATGATAATAAAAATAAAACAAAAATTGAATCTCTATAGGGGTAGCGGTAATAATAGTTCAACGAGTGAACAAATTCGTGCCCGAATAAATTGTATGAAGGATTTGCTACCAAACGATTCGAAAAATGTGGCTAATAATTCATTTGCGATGTATTGTACATATTAGTTGTAAACTGCTTCCTCAAGACCCTAGACACGTAACGAAAAAAAAGGTAGACGTTGGCCTATTCTCAAACCTACCCAATATGCTCACAAAATTTTATGAGAATCGGTTCAGCCGTTTCGGAGGAGTGCAGCCTCTAAAACTGTGACAGAAGAATTTTGTATATTAGATAAATTAGCGGTATCCAACAGATGATGTTCTGGGTCACCCTGGTCCACATTTTGGTCGATATCTGGAAAACGCTTTCACATATACAACTACAACCAATCCCTTTTAAAAGCCTCATTAATACCTTTAATTTGATACCCATATCGTACAAACCCATTCTAGAGTCACCCCTGGTCCACCTTTATGGCGATATATCGAAAAGGCGTCCACCTATAGAACTAAGCCCCACGCCCTTTTAAAATACTCATTAACACCTTTCATTTGATACCCATATCGTACAAACATATTCTAGAGTCACCCCTGGTCCACCTTTATGGCGATATCTCGAAAAGTCGACCACATATAGAACTACGGCCCATTCCCTTTTAAAAAGACACATTAACACCTTTCATTTGATACCCATATCGTACAAACACATTCTAGATTCACCCATTGTCCACTTTATGCGATATCTCGAAAAGGCGTCCACCTATAGAACTAAAGCCCACTCCCTTTTGAAATACTCATTAACACCTTTCGTTTGATACCCATATTGTACGAACATATTCTAGAGTCACCCCTGGTCCACCTTTATGGCGATATCTCGAAAAGTCGACCACCTATAGAACTAAGGCCCACTCCCTTTTAAAAAGACTCATTAACCCCTTTCATTTGATACCCATATCGTTCAAACGAAGTCTAGAGTCACCCCTGGTCCACCTTTATGGCGATATCTCGAAAAGGCCACCAATCCCTTTTAAAACCCTCATTAATACCTTTAATTTGATACCGATATCGTACAAACACATTCTAGAGTCACCCCTGGTCCACCTTTATGGCGATATCTCGAAAATGTGTCCACCTATAGAACTAAGGCCCACTCCCTTTAAAAACTCTTTAAAACCTTTCGTTTGATAGCCATATTGTACAAATGCATTCTGGAGTCACCCCTGGTCCACCTTTATGCCAATATCCCGAAAAGGCCACCACCTATACAACTACCACCACTGCCTTTTAAAACCCTCATTAATACCTTTAATTTGATACCCATATCATACAAACACATTCTAGAGTCACCCCTGGTCCACCTTTATGGCGATATCTCGAAAAGGCGTCCACCTATAGAACTAAGCCCCACGCCCTTTTAAAATACTCATTAACACCTTTCGTTTGATACCCATATTGTACCAACGCATTCTAGAGTCACCCCTGGTCCACCTTTATGCCGATATCTCGGAAAGACGACCACCTATACAACTACCACCACTCCCTTTTAAACCCTCATTAATACCTTTAATTTGATACCCATATCGTACAAACGCATTCTAGAGTCACCCCTGGTCCACCTTTAAGGCGATATCTCGAAAAGGCGTCCACCTATAGAACTAAGACCCACGGCCTTTTAAAATACTCATTAGCACCTTTCGATTGATACCCATATTGTACAAACGCATTCTAGAGTCACCCTTGGTCCACCTTTATGCCGATATCTCGAAAAGGCGACCACCTATGCAACTACCACCACTCCCTTTTAAATCCCTCATTAATACCTTTAATTTGATACCCATATCGTACAAACACATTCTAGAGTCACCCCTGGTCCACCTTAATCGCGATATCTCGAAAAGGCGTCCACCTATATAGCTAAACCCCAAGCCCTTTTGAAATACTCATTAACACCTTTCGTTTGATACCCATATTGTACAAACGCATTCTAGAGTCACCCCTGGTCCACCTTTATGACGGTATCTCGAAAAGGCGTTCACCTATAGAACTAAGGCCCACTCCCTTTTAAAATGTTCATTAACCCCTTTCATTTGATACCCATATCATACAAACAAATTCTAGGGTCACCCCTGGTCCACCTTTATGGCGATATCTCGAAACGGCGTCCACCTATGGAACTAAGGATCACTCCCTTTTAAAATACTCATTAACACCTTTCATTTGATACCCATATCGTACAAACAAATTCTAGAGTCAACCCTGATCCACCTTTATGGCGATATTCCTAAATGGCGTCCACATATAGAACTATGGCCACTATGGAACTACGGCGTCCACCTATGGAACTAAGGATCACTCCCTCATAAAATACTCTTTAATACCTTTCATTTGATACACATGGCAATCAAACACATTCCAGGATTACCCTCGGTTCATTTTCCTACATGGTTATTTTCCCTTTTGTTGTCACCATAGCTCTCAACTGAGTATGTAATGTTCGGTTACACCCGAACTTAACCTTCCTTACTTGTTTATACTCAGTTGAGCAGAGCTCACAGAGTATATTAACTTTGATTGGCTAACGGTTGTTTGTACAGGTATAAAGGAATCGAGATAGATATAGACTTCCATATATCAAAATCATCAGTATCGAAAAAAAATTTGATTGAGCCATGTCCGTCCGTCCGTCCGTCCGTCCGTCTGCCCGTTAACACGATAACTTGAGTAAGTTTTGAGGTATCTTGATGAAATTTGGTATGTAGGTTCCTGAGCACTCATCTCAGATCGCTATTTAAAATGAACAATATCGGACTATAACCACGCCCACTTTTTCGATATCGAAAATTTCGAAAAACCGATAAAGTGCGATAATTCATTACCAAAGACGGATAAAGCGATGAAACTTGGTAGGTGAGTTGAACTGATGACGCTGAATAGAAAATTAGTAAAATTTTGGACAATTGGAGTGGCACCGCCCACTTTTAAAAGAAGGTAATTTCAAAGCTTTGCAAGCTGTAATTTGGCAGTCGTTGAAGGTATCATGATGAAATTTGGCAGGCACGTTACTCCTATTACTATATGTATGCTTAATAAAAATTAGCAAAATCGGAGAACGACCACGCCCACTTTAAAAAAAAAAAATTTTTAAGTCAAATTTTAACAAAAAATTTAATATCTTTACAGTATATAAGTAAATTATGTCAACATTCAACTCCATTAATGATATGGTGCAACAAAATGCAAAAATAAACGAAATTTTCAAAATGGGCGTGGCTCCGCCCTTTTTCATTTAATTTGTCTAGGATACTTTTAATGCCATCTGGAAAAGGCTTCCACCTATAGAACTAAGGCCCACTCCCTTTTGAAATACTCATTAACACCTTTCGTTTGATACCCATATTGTACGAACATATTCTAGAGTCACCCCTGGTCCACCTTTATGGCGATATCTCGAAAGTCGACCACCTATAGAACTAAGGCCCACTCCCTTTTAAAAAGACTCATTAACGCCTTTCATTTGATACCCATATCGTACAAACGAAGTCTAGAGTCACCCCTGATCCACCTTTATGGCGATATCTCGAAAAGGCCACCACTCCCTTTTAAAACCCTCATTAATACCTTTAATTTGATACCGATATCGTACAAACACATTCTAGAGTCACCCCTGGTCCACCTTTATGGCGATATCTCGAAAAGGCGTCCACCTATATAACTAAGGCCCACTCCCTTTAAAATACTCTTTAACACCTTTCGTTTGATAGCCATATTGTACAAACGCATTCTAGAGTCACCCCTGGTCCTCCTTTATGCCAATATCCCGAGAAGGCGACCACCTATACAACTACCACCACTGCCTTTTAAAACCCTCATTAATACCTTTAATTTGATACCCATATCGTACAAACACATTCTAGAGTCACCCCTGGTCCACCTTTATGGCGATATCTCGAGAAGGCGTCCACCTATAGAACTAAGCCCCACTCCCTTTTGAAATACTCATTAACACCTTTCGTTTGATGCCCATATCGTACAAACACATTCTAGAGTCACCCCGGGTCCACCTTTATGGCGATATCTCGAAAAGGCGTCCACCTATAGAACTAAGGCCCACTCCCTTTTAAAATGCTCATTAACCCCTTTCATTTGATACCCATATCGTACAAAAAATTCTAGGGTCACCCCTGGTCCATCTTTATGGCGATATCTCGAAACCTATGGAACTAAGGATCACTCCCTCTTAAAATACTCATTAACACCTTTTATTTGATACCCATATCGTACAAGCAAATTCTAGAGTCACCCCTGGTCCACCTTTATGCCGATATCTCGAAAAGGCGACCACCTATACAACTATCAACACTCCCTTTTAAAACCCTCATTAATACCTTTAATTTGATACCCATATCGTACAAACACATTCTAGATTCACCCATGGTCCACCTTTATGGCGATATCTCGAAAAGGCGTCCACCTGTAGAACTAAGACCCACTCCCTTTTAAAATACTCATTAGCACCTTTCGTTTGATACCCATATTGTACAAACATATTCTGGAGTCACCCCCGGTCCACCTTTATGGCGAGATCTCGAAAAGTCGACCACCTATAGAACTAAGGCCCACTCCCTTTTAAAAAGACTCATTAACACCTTTCATTTCATACCCATATCGTACAAACAAAGTCTATAGTCACCCCTGGTCTACCTTTATGGCGATATCTCGAAAAGGCGACCACCTATATAACTACCACCACTCCCTTTTAAAACCCTCATTAATACCTTTAATTTGATACCGATATCGTACAAACACATTCTAGAGTCACCCCTGGTCCACCTTTTATGGCGATATCTCGAAAAGTCGACCACCTATAGAAGTAAGGCCCACTCCCTTTTAAAAAGACTCATTAACACCTTTCATTTGATACCCATATCGTACAAACGAAGTCTAGAGTCACCCCTGGTCCACCTTTATGGCGATATCTCGAAAAGGCCACCACTCCCTTTTAAAACCCTCATTAATACCTTTAATTTGATACCGATATCGTACAAACACATTCTAGATTCACCCCTGGTCCACCTTTATGGCGATATCTCGAAAAGGCGTCCACCTATAGAACTAGGGCCCACTCCCTTTAAAATACTCTTTAACACCTTTCGTTTGATAGCCATATTGTACAAACGCATTCTAGAGTCACCCCTGGTCCACCTTTATGCCAATATCCCGAAAAGGCGACCACCTATACACCTACCACCACTGCCTTTTAAAACCCTCATTAATATCTTCAATTTGATACCCATATCGTACAAACACATTCTAGAGTCACCCCTGGTCCACCTTTATGGCGATATCTCGAAAAGGCGTCCACCTATAGAACTAAGCCCCACGCCCTTTTAAAATACTCATTAACACCTTTCGTTTGATACCCATATTGTACCAACGCATTCTAGAGTCACCCCTGGTCCACCTTTATGCCGATATCCCGAAAAGGCGACCACCTATACAACTACCACCACTCCCTTTTAAAACCCTCATTAATACCTTTAATTTGATACCCATATCGTACAAACACATTCTAGAGTTACCCCTGGTCCACCTTTATGGCGATATCTCGAGAAGGCGTCCACCTATAGAACTAAGGCCCACTCCCTTTTAAAATGCTCTTTAACTCCTTTCATTTGATACCCATATCGTACAAACGAAGTCTATAGTCACCCCTGGTCCACTTTTATGGCGATATCTCGAAAAGTCGACCACCTATAGAAGTAAGGCCCACTCCCTTTTAAAAAGACTCATTAACACATTTCATTTGATACCCATATCGTACAAACGAAGTCTATAGTCACCCCTGGTCCACCTTTATGGCGATATCTCGAAAAGGCGACCACCTATATAACTACCACCACTCCCTTTTAAAACCCTCATTAATACCTTTAATTTGATATCGATATCGTACAAACACATTCTAGAGTCACACCTGGTCCACCTTTATGGCGTTATCTCGAAAAGGTGTCCACCTATAGATCTAAGGTCCACTCCCTTTAAAATTCTCATTAACACCTTTCGTTTGATAGCCATATTGTACAAACGCATTCTAGAGTCACCCCTGGTCGACCTTTATGCCGATATCCCGAAAAGGCGACCACCTATACAACTACCACCACTCCCTTTTAAAACCATCATTAATACCTTTAATTTGATACCCTTATGTACAAACACATTCTAGAGCAACCCCTGGTCCACCTTTATGGCGATATCTCGAAAAGGCGTCCACCTATAGAATTAAGCCCACTCCCTTTTGAAATACTCATTAACACCTTTCGTTTGATACCCATATTGTACGAACATATTCTAGAGTCACCCCTGGTCCACCTTTATGGCGATATCTCGAAAAGTCGACCACCTATAGAACTAAGGCCCACTCCCTTTTAAAAAGACTCATTAACGCCTTTCATTTGATACCCATATCGTACAAACGAAGTCTAGAGTCACCCCTGATCCACCTTTATGGCGATATCTCGAAAAGGCCACCACTCCCTTTTAAAACCCTCATTAATACCTTTAATTTGATACCGATATCGTACAAACACATCCTAGAGTCACCCCTGGTCCACCTTAATGGCGATATCTCGAAAAGGCGTCCACCTATAGAACTAAGGTCCACTCCCTTTAAAATTCTGATTAACACCTTTCGTTTGATAGCCATATTGTACAAACGCATTCTAGAGTCACCCCTGGTCGACCTTTATGCCGATATCCCGAAAAGGCGACCACCTATACAACTACCACCACTCCCTTTTTTAAACCCTCATTAATACCTTTAATTTGATACCCATATCGTACAAACACATTCTAGAGCAACCCCTGGTCCACCTTTATGGCGATATCTAGAAAAGGCGTCCACCTATAGAACTAAGCCCACGCCCTATTAAAATACTCATTAACACCTTTCCTTTGATACCCATATTGTACAAACGCATTCTAGGGTCACCCCTGGTCCACATTTATGCCGATATATCGGAAAGGGGACCACCTATACAACTACTACCACTCCCTTTTAAAATACTCATTAACACCTTTCGTTTGATACCCATATTGTACAAACGCATTCTAGAGTCACCCCTGGTCCACTTTTGTGGCGATATCTCGAAAAGTGGACCACCTATAGAAGTAGGGCCCACTCCCTTTTAAAAAGACTCATTAACACCTTTCATTTGATACCCATATCGTACAAACGAAGTCTAGAGTCACCCCTGGTCCACCTTTATGGCGATATCTCGAAAAGGCCACCACTCCCTTTAAAACCCTCATTAATACCTTTAATTTGATACGATATCGTACAAACACATTCTAGATTCACCCCTGGTCCACCTTTATGGCGATATCTCGAAAAGGCCACCACTCCCTTTTAAAACCCTCATTAATACCTTTAATTTGATATCGATATCATACAAACACATTCTAGAGTCACACCTGGTCCACCTTTATGGCGTTATCTCGAAAAGGTGTCCACCTATAAATCTAAGGTCCACTCCCTTTAAAATTCTCATTAACCTTTCGTTTGATAGCCATATTGTACAAACGCATTCTAGAGTCACCCCTGGTCGACCTTTATGCCGATATCCCGAAAAGGCGACCACCTATACAACTACCACCACTCCCTTTTAAAACCATCATTAATACCTTTAATTTGATACCCTTATGTACAAACACATTCTAGAGCAACCCCTGGTCCACCTTTATGGCGATATATCGGAAAGGCGACCACCTATACAACTACCACCACTCCCTTTAAAAATACTCATTAACACCTTTCGTTTGATACCCATATTGTACAAACGCATTCTAGAGTCACCCCTGGTCCACTTTTATGGCGATATCTCGAAAAGTCGACCACCTATAGAAGTAAGGTCCACTCCCTTTTAAAAAGACTCATTAACACCTTTCATTTGATACCCATATCGTACAAAAACATTCTAGAGTTACCCCTGGTCCACCTTTATGGCGATATCTAGAAAAGGCGTCCACCTATAGAACTAAGCCCACGCCCTATTAAAATACTCATTAACACCTTTCGTTTGATACCCATATTGTACAAACGCATTCTAGAGTCACCCCTGGTCCACCTTTATGCCGATATATCGGAAAGGCGACCACCTATACAACTACCACCACTCCCTTTAAAAATACTCATTAACACCTTTCGTTTGATACCCATATTGTACAAACGCATTCTAGAGTCACCCCTGGTCCACTTTTATGGCGATATCTCGAAAAGTCGACCACCTATAGAAGTAAGGCCCACTCCCTTTTAAAAAGACTCATTAACACCTTTCATTTGATACCCATATCGTACAAAAACACTCTAGAGTTACCCCTGGTCCACCTTTATGGCGATATCCCGAGAAGGCGTCCACCTATAAAACTAAGGCCCACTCCCTTTTAAAATGCTCTTTAACTCCTTTCATTTGATACCCATATCGTACAAACGAAGTCTATAGTCACCCCTGGTCCACTTTTATGGCGATATCTCGAAAAGTCGACCACCTATAGAAGTAAGGCCCACTCCCTTTTAAAAAGACTCATTAACACATTTCATTTGATACCCATATCGTACAAACGAAGTCTATAGTCACCCCTGGTCCACCTTTATGGCGATATCTCGAAAAGGCGACCACCTATATAACTACCACCACTCCCTTTTAAAACCCTCATTAATACCTTTAATTTGATATCGATATCGTACAAACACATTCTAGAGTCACACCTGGTCCACCTTTATGGCGTTATCTCGAAAAGGTGTCCACCTATAGATCTAAGGTCCACTCCCTTTAAAATTCTCAATAACACCTTTCGTTTGATAGCCATATTGTACAAACGCATTCTAGAGTCACCCCTGGTCGACCTTTATGCCGATATCCCGAAAAGGCGACCACCTATACAACTACCACCACTCCCTTTTAAAACCCTCATTAACACCTTTCGTTTGATACCCATATTGTACAAACGCATTCTAGAGTCACCCCTGGTCCACCTTTATGCCGATATATCGGAAAGGCGACCACCTATACAATTACCACCACTCCCTTTTAAAATACTCATTAACACCTTTCGTTTGATACCCATATTGTACAAACGCATTCTAGAGTCACCCCTGGTCCACTTTTATGGCGATATCTCGAAAAGTCGACCACCTATAGAAGTAAGGCCCACTCCCTTTTAAAAAGACTCATTAACACCTTTCATTTGATACCCATATCGTACAAACGAAGTCTATAGTCACCCCTGGTTCACCTTTATGGCGATATCTCGAAAAGGCGACCACCTATATAACTACCACCACTCCCTTTTAAAACCCTCATTAATACCTTTAATTTGATATCGATATCGTACAAACACATTCTAGAGTCACACCTGGTCCACCTTTATGGCGTTATCACGAAAAGGTGTCCACCTATAGATCTAAGGTCCACTCCCTTTAAAATTCTCATTAACACCTTTCGTTTGATAGCCATATTGTACAAACGCATTCTAGAGTCACCCCTGGTCGACCTTTATGACGATATCCCGAAAAGGCGACCACCTATACAACTACCACCACTCCCTTTTAAAACCCTCATTAACACCTTTCGTTTGATACCCATACTGTACAAACGCATTCTAGAGTCACCCCTGGTCCACCTTTATGCCGATATATCGGAAAGGCGACCACCTATACAACTACCACCACTCCCTTTAAAAATACTCATTAACACCTTTCGTTTGATACCCATATTGTACAAACGCATTCTAGAGTCACCCCTGGTCCACTTTTATGGCGATATCTCGAAAAGTCGACCACCTATAGAAGTAAGGCCCACTCCCTTGGTCCACCTTTATGGCGATATCACGAAAAGGCGTCCGCCTATAGAACTAAGGCCCACTCCCTTTAAAATACTCTTTAACACCTTTCGTTTGATAGCTATATTGTACAAACGCATTCTAGAGTCACCCCTGGTCCACCTTTATGCCAATATCCCGAAAAGGCGACCACCTATACAACTACCACCACTGCCTTTTAAAACACTCATTAATATCTTTAATTTGATACCCATATCGTACAAACACATTCTAGAGTCACCCCTGGTCCACCTTTATGGCGATATCTCGAAAAGGCGTCCACCTATAGAACTAAGCCCCACGCCCTTTTAAAATACTCATTAACACCTTTCGTTTGATACCCATATTGTACCAACGCATTCTAGAGTCACCCCTGGTCCACCTTTATGCCGATATCTCGGAAAGGCGACCACCTATACAACTACCAGCACTCCCTTTTAAAACCTTCATTAATACCTTTAATTTGATACCCATATCGTACAAACACATTATTGAGTCACCCCTGGTCCACCTTAGTGGCGATATCTCGAAAAAGGCGTCCACCTATAGAACTAAGGCCCACGCCCTTTTGAAATACTCATTAACACCTTTGGTTTGATAACCATATTGTACAAACGCATTATAGAGTCACCCCGGTTCCACCTTTATGGCGATATCTCGAAAAGGCGTCCACCTATAGAACTAAGGCCCACTCCCTTTTAAAATACTCATTAACACCTTTCGTTTGATACCCATATTGTACAAACATATTTTAGAGTCACCCCTGGTCCACGTTTATGGCGAGATCTCAAAAAGTCGACCACCTATAGAACTAAGGCACACTCCCTTTTAAAAAGATTCATTAACACCTTTCATTTGATACCCATATCGTACAAACAAAGTCTAGAGTCACACCTGGTCCACCTTTATGGCGATATCTCGAAAAGGTGACCACCTATACAACTACCACCACTCCCTTTTAAAACCCACATTAATACCTTTAATTTGATACCGACATCGTACAAACACATTCTAGAGTCACACCTGGTCCACCTTTATGGCGATATCTCGAAAAGGCGTCCACCTATAGAACTAAGGTCCACTCCCTTTAAAATACTCATTAACACCTTTCGTTTGATAGCCATATTGTACAAACGCATTCTAGAATCACCCCTGGTCCACCTTTATGCCGATATATCGGAAAGGCGACCACCTATACAACTACCACCACTCCCTTTTAAAATACTCATTAACACCTTTCGTTTGGTACCCATATTGTACAAACGCATTCTAGAGTCACCCCTGGTCCACTTTTATGGCGATATCTCGAAAAGTCGACCACCTATAGAAGTAAGGCCCACTCCCTTTTAAAAAGACTCATTAACACCTTTCGTTTGATAGCCATATTGTACAAACGCATTCTAGAATCACCCCTGGTCCACCTTTATGCCGATATATCGGAAAGGCGACCACCTATACAACTACCACCACTCCCTTTTAAAATACTCATTAACACCTTTCATTTGATACCCATATCGTACAAACGAAGTCTAGAGTCACCCCTGGTCCACCTTTATGGCGATATCTCGAAAAGGCCACCACTCCCTTTTAAAACCCTCATTAATACCTTTAATTTGATACCGATATCGTAGAAACACATTCTAGAGTCACCCTGGTCCACCTTTATGGCGATATCTCGAAAAGGCGTCCACCTATAGAACTAAGGCCCACTCCCTTTAAAATGCTCTTTAACACCTTTCGTTTGATAGCCATATTGTACAAACGCATTCTAGAGTCACCCCTGGTTCACCTTTATGCCAATATCCCGAAAAGGCGACCACCTATACAACTACCACCACTGCCTTTTAAAACCCTCATTAATATCTTCAATTTGATACCCATATCGTACAAACACATTCTAGAGTCACCCCTGGTCCACCTTTATGGCGATATCTCGAAAAGGCGTCCACCTATAGAACTAAGCCCCACGCCCTTTTAAAATACTCATTAACACCTTTCGTTTGATACCCATATTGTACCAACGCATTCTAGAGTCACCCCTGGTCCACCTTTATGCCGATATCTCGGAAAGGCGACCACCTATACAACTACCACCACTCCCTTTTAAAACCTTCATTAATACCTTTAATTTGATACCCATATCGTACCAACACATTATAGAGTCACCCCTGGTGCACCTTTAAGGCGATATCTCGAAAAGGCGTCCACCTATAGAACTAAGGCCCACTCCCTTTAACATACTCTTTAACACCTTTCGTTTGGTAGCCATATTGTACAAACGCATTCTAGAGTCACCCCTGGTCCACCTTTATGCCAATATCCAGAAAAGGCGACCACCTATACAACTACCACCACTGCCTTTTAAAACCCTCATTAATATCTTCAATTTGATACCCATATCGTACAAACACATTCTAGAGTCACCCCTGGTCCACCTTTATGGCGATATCTCGAAAAGGCGTCCACCTATAGAACTAAGCCCCACGCCCTTTTATAATACCCATTAACACCTTTCGTTTGATACCCATATTGTACAAACGCATTCTAGAGTCACCCCTGGTCCACCTTTATGCCGAAATCTCGAAAAGGCGACCACCTATGCAACTACCACCACTCCCTTTTAAATCCCTCATTAATAACTTTAATTTGATACCCATATCGCACAAACACATTCTAGAGTCACCCCTGGTTCACCTTAGTGGCGATATCTCGAAAAAGGCGTCCACCTATAGAGCTAAACCCCAAGCCCTTTTGAAATACTCATTAACACCTTTCGTTTGATACCCATATTGTACAAACGCATTCTAGAGTCACCCCTGGTCTACCTTTATGGCGGTATCTCGAAAAGGCGTCCACTATAGAACTAAGGCCCACTCCCTTTTAAAATGTTCATTAACCCCTTTCATTTGATACCCATATCGTACAAACAAATCCCAGGGTCACCCCTGGTCCACCTTTATGGCGATATCTCGAAACGGCGTCCACCTATGGAACTAAGGATCACTCCCTTTTAAAATACTCATTAACACCTTTCATTTGATACCCATATCGTACAAACAAATTCTAGAGTCAACCCTGATCCACCTTTATGGCGATATCCCTAAATGGCGTCCACCTATAGAACTATGGCCCACACCCTCATAAAATACTCTTTAATACCTTTCATTTGATACACATGGCATACAAACACATTCCAGGATTACCCTCGGTTCATTTTCCTACATGGTTATTTGCCCTTTTGTTGTCACCATAGCTCTCAACTGAGTATGTAATGTTCGGTTACACCCGAACTTAACCTTCCTTACTTGTTTATACTCAGTTGAGCAGAGCTCACAGAGTATATTAACTTTGATTGGATAACGGTTGTTTGTACAGGTATAAAGGAATCGAGATAGATATAGACTTCCATATATCAAAATCATCAGTATAGAAAAAAAAAATTTGATGGAGCCATGTCCGTCCGTCTGTCCGTCTGTCCGTTAACATGATAACTTGAGTAAATTTTGAGGTATCTTGATGAAATTTGGTATATAGGTTCCTGAGCACTCATCTCAGAACGCTATTTAAAATGAACAATATCGGACTATAACCACGCCCACTTTTTCGATATCGAAAATTTCGAAAAACCGAAAAAGTGCGATAATTCATTACCAAAGACGGATAAAGCGATGAAACTTGGTAGGTCAGTTGAACTGATGACGCTGAATAGAAAATTAGTAAAATTTTGGACAATGGGAGTGGCACCGCCCACTTTTAAAAGAAGGTAATTTCAAAGCTTTGCAAGCTGTAATTTGGCAGTCGTTGAAGATATCATGATGACATTTGGAACGTTACTCCTATTACTGTATGTATGCTTAATAAAAATTAGCAAAATCGGAGAACGACCACGCCCACTTAAAAAAAAAAAATTTTTTAAGTCAAATTTTAACAAAAAATTTAATATCTTTACAGTATATAAGTAAATTATGTCAACATTCAACTCCATTAATGATATGGTGCAACAAATTGCAAAAATAAACGAAAATTTCAAAATGGGCGCGGCACCGCCCTTTTTCATTTAATTTGTCTAGGATACTTTTAATGCCATAAGTCGAACAACAATTTACCAATCCTTGTGAAATTTGGTAGGGGCTTAGATTCTGGGACAATAACTTATTTCTGTGAAAAAGGGCGAAATCGGCTGAAGCCACGCCCAGTTTTTATACACAGTCGACCGTCTGTCCTTCCGCTCGGCCGTTAACAAGATAACTTGAGCAAAAATCGATATATCTTTACTAAACTCAGTTCACGTACTTATCTGAACTCATCTCAGATCGCTATTTAAAATGAACAATATCGGACTATAACCACGCCCACTTTTTCGATATCGAAAATTACCAAAAACGAAAAAAATGCCATAATTCTATACCAAATTCGAAAAAAGGGATGAAACATGGTACTTGGATTGGTTTATTGACGCAAAATATAACTTTAGAAAAAAACTTTGTAAAATGGGTGTGACACCTACCATATTAAGTAGAATGAAATGAAAAAGTTCTGCAGGGCGAAATAAAAACCCTTGAAATCTTGGCAGGAATACTGTTCGTGGTATTATATATATTAATAAATTAGCGGTATCCAACAGATGATGTTCTGGGTCACCCTGGTCCACATTTTGGTCGATATCTGGAAAACGCCTTCACATATACAACTACCACCACTCCCTTTTAAAAGCCTCATTAATACCTTTAATTTGATACCCATATCGTACAAACCCATTCTAAAGTCACCCCTGGTCCACCTCTATGGCGATATATCGAAAAGGCGTCCACCTATAGAACTAAGCCCCACGCCCTTTTAAAATACTCATTAACACCTTTCATTTGATACCCATATCGTACAAACATATTCTAGAGTCACCCCTGGTCCACCTTTATGGCGATATCTCGAAAAGGCGACCTGCCTATACAACTACCACCACTCCCTTTTAAAATCCTCATTAATACCTTTAATTTGATACCGATATCGTACAAACACATTCTAGAGCCACTAGTCCACCTTTATGGCGATATCTCGAGAAGGCGTCCACCTATAGAACTAAGCCCCACGCCCTTTTGAAATACTCATTAACACCTTTGGTTTGATAACCATATTGTAAAAACGCATTCTAGAGTCACCCCGGGTCCACCTTTATGGCGATATATCGAAAAGGCGTCCACCTATAGAACTAAGCCCCACGCCCTTTTAAAATACTCATTAACACCTTTCGTTTGATACCCATATTGTACAAACATATTTTAGAGTCACCCCTGGTCCACGTTTATGGCGAGATCTCAAAAAGTTGACCACCTATAGAACTAAGGCCCACTCCCTTTTAACAAGATTCATTAACACCTTTCATTTGATACCCATATCGTACAAACAAAGTCTAGAGTCACCCATGGTCCACCTTTATGGCGATATCTCGAAAAGTTGACCACCTATACAACTACCACCGCTCCCTTTTAAAACCCTCATTAATACCTTTAATTTGATACCGACATCGTACAAATACATTCTAGAGTCACACCTGGTCCACCTTTATGGCGATATCTCGAAAAGGCGTCCACCTATAGAACTAAGGTCCACTCCCTTTAAAATACTCATTAACATCTTTCGTTTGATAGCCATATTGTACAGACGCATTCTAGAGTCACCCCTGGTCGACCTTTATGCCGATATCCCGAAAAGGCGACCACCTATACAACTACCACCACTCCCTTTTAAAACCCTCATTAATACCTTTAATTTGATACCCATATCGTACAAACACATTCTAGAGTTACCCCTGGTCCACCTTTATGGCGATATTTCGAAAATGCGACCACCTATACAACTACCACCACTCCTTTTTAAAACCCTCATTAATACCTTTCGTTTGATACCCATATTGTACAAACGCATTCTAGAGTCACCCCTGGTCCACCTTTATGCCAATATCTCGAAAATGCGACCACCTATACAACTACCACCACTCCTTTTTAAAACCCTCATTAATACCTTTAGTTTGATACCCATATCGTACAA